>NC_057397.1:51243026-51507975 GCF_019320065.1 Cervus canadensis | reverse complement strand
TAGTGATGCTTTCTAAGGCCCACTTGACTTCACATTCCAGGATGTCTGGCTCTAGGTGAGTGATTACACCATCGTGATTATCTGAGTCATGAAGATCTTTTTTGTACTGTTCTTCTGTGTATTCTTGCCACCTCTTCTTAATATCTTCTACTTCTCTTAGGTCCATGCCATTTCTGTCCTTTTTTGAGCCCATTTTTGTATGAAATGTTCCCTTGGTATCTCTAATTTTCTTGAAGAGCTCTCTAGTCTTTTCCATTCTGTTTTTTTCCTCTATTTATTGCATTGATTGCTGAGGAAGGCTTTCTTATCTCTCCTGGCTATTCTTTGGAACTCTGAATTCAAATGGGAATATCTTTCATTTTCTCCTTTGCTTTTCACTTCTCTTCATTTCACAGCTATTTGTAAGCCCTCCTCAGACAACCATTTTGCCTTTTTGCATTTATTTTCAATGGGGATGGTCTTGATCCCTGTCTCCTGTACACGAACCTCCGTCCATAGTTCATCAGGCTCTGTCTATCAGATCTAGTCCCTTAAGTCTATTTCTCAATTCCACTGTATAGTCATAAGGGATTTGATTTAGGTCATACCTGAATGGTCTAGTGGTTTTCCCTACTTTCTTCAGTTTAAGTCTGAATTTGGCAATAAGGAGTTCATGATCTGAGCCACAGTCAGCTCCCGGTCTTGTTTTTGCTGACTGTATAGAGCTTCTCCATCTTTGGCTGCAAAGAATATAATCAATCTGATTTCAGTGTTGACCATCTGGTGATGTTCATGTGTAGAGTCTTCTCTTGTGTTGTTGGAAGAGGGTGTTTGCTATAACCAGTGCATTCTCTTGGCAAAACTCTATTAGCCTTTGCCCTGCTTCATTCTGTACTCCAAGGCCAAATATGCCTGTTACTCCAGGTGTTTCTTGACTTCCTAGTTTTGCATTCCAGTCCCCTATAATGAAAAGGACATCTCTTTTGGGTGTTAGTTCTAAAAGATCTTGTAGGTCTTCATAGAATCATTCAACTTCAGCTTCTTTAGCATTACTGGTTGGGGCATAGGCTTGGATTACCGTGATATTGAATGGTTTGCGTTCGAAACGAACAGAGATCATTCTGCTGTTTTTGAGATTGCATCCAAGTACTGCTTTTCAGACTCTTTTGTTGACTATGATGGCTACTCCATTTCTTCTAAGGGATTCCTGCCCACAGTAGTAGATACAATGGTCATCTGAGTTAAATTCACCCATTCCAGCCCATTTTAGTTCGCTGATTCCTAGAATGTCAACATTCACTCTTGCCATCTCCTGTTTGACCACTTCCAATTTGCCTTGATTCATGGTCCTATCATTCCAGGTTCCTATGCAATATTGCTCTTTACAGCATCAGACCTTGCTTCTATCACCAGTCACATCCACAACTGGGTATTGTTTTTGCTTTGGCTCCATCCCTTCATTCTTTCTGGAGATATTTCTCCACCCATCTCCAGTAGCATTTTGGGCACCTACCGACCTGGGAAGTTCCTGTTTCAGTATCCTATCATTTTGCTTTCTCATGCTGTTCATAGGGTTCTCAAGGCAAGAATACTGAAGTGGTTTGCCATTCCCTTCTCCAGTGGACCACATTCTGTCTGACCTCTCCACCATGTCCCGACCGTCTTGGGTGGCCCCCCACGGCATGGCTTAGTTTCATTGAGTTAGACAAGACTGTGGTCCTGTGATCAGATTGGCTAGTTTTCTGTGATTATGGTTTTAGTGTGTCTGCCCTCTGATGCCCTCTCACCACACTTACCGTCTTACTTGGGTTTCTCTTACCTTGGACGTGGGGTGTCTCTTCACGGATGCTCCAGGAAAGCGCAGCCGCTGCTCCTTACGTTGGACAAGGGGTATCTCCCCACGGCTGCCCCTCCTGACCTTGACTGGAGTAGCTCCTCTCGGCCCTCCTGCCCCCGCGCAGCAGCCTCTCCTCTAATTATATAAACTCTAATTATACAGTAGTTTTAAAACTTACTTTATCAAAAAGAAAAGTATTTTTTCAATGGAAATTAAAATTTAAAACTACTGCTATAGGTAATAATATGCTTAAAATGATGATGGAGAGGAATACTTCATAATAGCTGCATTTCAAAAAGATTAGAGTAGAGAATTGACTGAATGCATATAACTATGGAGGGAGAAACAGTTTTTGGAATATTTCAGGTAAAAATGAAGAGGGCCTGGATTAAGGCAATATTTGTGGGGATAGAAAATACAGATATAAAACATAATGGCTAATATATATGACTAATTGGATACGGTGAGACAGGTTTTAGCACTGAGGGGATTACATTAGTATATATGCTATTCACTGAGATAAGTTTAGCTTTGGATTTGTTTACTTAGAATGATTGTGGTCCATCTGTAAGATGGATATAACAACAACAGTTGTCTCTCAGAACTGTGGTGACAGTTAACTACCACATGGTAAACTACATGAGTAAAATGATTACTTTTATGATAATGTTATCATACTCAAGTAGAAATCTGCTGTTGGTAAATGAATAACTAACTATATGTGAGACTAGGAAGAGAGATTGTCTTACAATAAAGAATTGAGAACAATCTGCATATGGTAAACATAGTCTTTGCTGTTTCTTTATAATAGATTTCATTGCTTCCTGTTTTGAATTCTCAGAATATTGTTTTTTTCTAAGTCACTTAAATTATTTTTGAATGAAACTCTTTGCTGGCAATGATTGTGCCTAACTCATTTGTACTCTATGGTTTGAATAAATTGCACATTTAAAAACAGTATTGAAAATATTTGGAGGGAGTTTGTTGAGGGATAGAGAGTATTTACTAATGAGTAAGGACATGGCATGGTGGAAAGTGTTCATAGCCAGCATAAATATGCCTAGATTCTATCCCAGCTTAGTCACTAACTGCCATATGGTGGCTATAGAATGATGTTTATTGTTTTCTTTACAGTTTCTATGTTGTAAGTTATCTCCTGTGCAAAATTAGGTGGATAAAGCATCTCATTTCTAAGGTTTTTCTCCAGCTCAATCTAAAAAATATCATAGTAGGAGGATGGAACATTTTGTAAATTGAAGCATGCAAGGGTAAATGGCTTAGGGTGAATGGAATGATGGATGGGATGTCAGAATTGTAGAAGGGAATGAGCTGATTGCTACACACTCAAGCTGGGACATGGTGAGCACTCTGGCAGCAGTGACCTAAGATCAAACACTAAAGTTGAAACTGATACAAGGGGAATTAGGTTTACAAGGCACAGAAGATTTCCAAAATTTAGGACAGGCATTAGACTTTGTTTCAGTTTGGAGGACAAGTAAGACCTGGCAGATGGGCCTGTAGGATTTTCTGGTATTTCTCAAGACTCATAAGAAAACAGAGGCTTTGAAACATCTTGCTCTTGATAAGTGATTTTTCTTCTTTAATTTGAGATTTTGCAAGGTTGTAGCAGGTAAGATTACATTCTTCAGTGTCTCTAATGCTATGATTTGAAAAATAAACACAGGAACTAGATAAATGCAAGAGGTGATTTACTGAAAATGGCATGAAAATCATCCACCATATGTTTTTGGAGAACAAAACACTTTGGTAAAAAACCTTTCATTTGCACTTTTGCTTCATTTCAGTGGCAGATGCAGGTTGAAATAAAACACTCAGTTCTCTCTTGAGAAGCCTGATTAAAGAAAGTACTTATCTTTATATAAACAAACTACTTTAACATATAAAGTCATGCTAAATTTTTTGACCTTTATAATGAAATCAGAATGATTTTTTAATTTAGAATCTCCTCTTGGTTCATAATGTACATGTTAAGCAATTTCTCCTTAACAGGTTTTCAAATTCAAGATTCAGATCAGAAAAGGTCCCAGGTTTCTATTCGCAGAGCATCTCATGGTACTCAAACTTCAGGAAGCACTTGCAAACAAACATATGGTATTATTTTAATTTGGCATCTCCCTTGAGGAAATAGCAACTATTTGGAAAGTTCATCACACTCTATTGCTTACATGATAAGGTGGTAGCAGGCAAAGCATTCATGGAATATGGGAAGCAATGGATAAACTCTCTGCTTCTCTTTCCATCAGTTTTCCACATACAGTGACTGTCTTTGCAATTCACATGTGTTGCACAAACTAATCAGGACAGTAGCCCTCATACGATGTTCAGCCTAGCCAAGGCTCAGTAATTGAGCTAAGGAGAAAGTTCAGGCTTGTATTTGTTCAAATTCTCATGTTTTTCTCCTTGGTCAAAAAATTTAATGTGAATGAAGAGAAAGGGAGGCTATTTCCTAGTTCTAACACCATCCTGTTGTAAAAGGGGGTGAGTTTTTGTTTAGTCACTAAGTTGTGTTTGACTCTGTGACCCCATGTACTGAACTCCATCAGGTTCCTCTGTCTATGGGATTCCTCAGGCAAGGATACTGGAGAGGGTTGCCATTTCCTACTCTGGGTGATCTTTCTGATTCAGGGATTGAACCTATGTTTCCTTCATTGCAGGCAGATTCTTTACCACTGAGACACCTGGGAAGCCTGGGGACTTAGGTTGCAGCTACATAAATCTTTAGTCCCAAACAAAGATCTGTCGAAAAGTAACAAGAGGAGTACAGGAACATCTACCCTCTTCCAAAATAATGGTTTTTGGCATCATGTACTTGAATAAATTCAACAGGACAATTAAGCTTAAAGGAGAGCTCTAGTTGAACATTTATTTAGAGTTTGTGAGCAGTAGGTTCATCTATAAGTTGAAGAACAGGACAAGCAAAATACTAGGGAAAGCTTTGCGGTTTAGAACAATGGTAATCATTTCAGGGAAATCATTTAGAGAAGTGATGGTCAAGGTCTAATTGTGCGTGGGCCATTGTTATGACTTTAGTCTGACCTCAGCCATGAATTATAGATGCAATTTTTCCAGAATCTGGCAATCTGTTGGTTAATATTTTTCTTTCCAGTGAGGTTTTTTTTTTTTTTCCTCATGGCTTTTTGATGGGAAGTAAAGAGAGAGTAAATCTGATCGTGATGGTTAAGAATCACTCAGGAATTTCAAGTTTAAGTGAATTGTTAAAAATTGAAGTGGGAAGAGAACATTATTTTTATTCAGTGATAAGTCATGTTAAAATATTAAGCCAGTCACTATTATTTTCAAGGGATAGATGATTTTAACATATAATTAGTCTCAAGATTATGTGATTCATTTATTTCCTTCAAAACCATTTGGCACTCCTTTCTTGTGTCTTTTTGCTGTTTCATAACACCCTGAGAAATATTTTTCTTGCTGTTTGATAAACTTCTGTTAATTTTAATAAAATTTACTCAGTAGAAATTTGAATTTCTCCATCTTCTCCTGGTGTCTTAAGCTCTACTGAGCTTACAACATGACAGCTTTCCTGATATTGCAAACCCAAGGAAAAGCAATGTTCTCAAAAATTGGAGATATTTAGGCACAATTCTAGGATTTAGAGTTTTTAATTTGATGTGAAAGGTTCATGAAAGTGTTAGTTACTCAGTGACCAAATCTTTGTGACCCATGGACTGTAGCCAGCCAGGTTTCTCTGTTGATGGAATTCTCCAAGCAAGAATACTGGAGTGGGTTGCCATTCCCTTCTCCAGGGGATCTTCCCAACCCAGGGAATGAACCCGGGTTTCTCACATTGAAAGCAGATTCTTTACCGTGTAAGCCATAAGGGAAACCCTTTAGTTTGCTGAGTAAAATAATTAATGAGGTCTCTACTGCATCAGTCTTCTCTTTCGAATTCATTTTTCTTTTTGACTTGGCTTCTCTCTCTTAGAACTTTATGTGAACTAGTTTTAGGTCTCTCTCCACCTTTGGGCAGAGTAGGGCATCATGATTTAAGCCACTTTGATTTGTTAAATCTGTGTAAAATAATTCCTTATGGCCAAGTCCCCCAGATAATGGTATTGGGGGTTTGGAGTCAAAAGTTAAATAAGTAATATTGACTTTATGTATCTTGTCCCCATTCTACTTCATGTATCTGCCTGTTATAGCAATAGGTCTTTTTGGTCATGGATTAGGGTTTTTCTATCTCATTGTAATTAAGTTTAAAGGCAAAGATACCATAAAATATGTAAGAAATTCCATTATATTAGTTTCAGGTGTACAACATAGTGATTCAATATTCGTACACATTGTGGAATGGTCACCACAATGTTTTGTTAACACCGTCACCATAAAGTTAAACATTTTTCTTCTTGTAATGAGAACTAAGATCTACTTTCTTGTGTGCGTGTGTGCTAAATTGCTTCAGTGGTGTCTGACTCTTTGCGACCTATGAACTATAGCCTGCTAGACCCCTCTGTCCATGGGGTTCTCCAGGTAAGAAAACGAGTGGATTACCATGCCCTCCTCCAGGGGATCTTCCTGACCCAGGGATGACACCCATGTCTCTTACATCTCCTGCATTGGCGGGCAGGTTCTTTACCACTAGCACCACCTGGGAAGCCCATAGTTATCATGCCGTACATACATCTCCACAAATTATTTATTTTATAAGGGTAAGTTTGTACTTTGACCAGCTTCACCTGTTTAGCCCACAGTCACCCCCTCCATCTCTCTGTCATTTCTAAAGTCACATTCCATTATGTTACTTGATTGGACTCCCTTATGATGCTCATGTTTAACTAGTTATTGACTGTTAAGTGTGTTCTAGGCCCTTTTTTAAAACTTCTGTAGACATTTATTAACTCATTTAACTCTCACAAGTTCATAAAGTTGGAGTTATACACAGATAACCCAATGTATCATATTTTATGGATGAAGACACTGAGACATAGGGTTGTTAAATAACTGGCACAAGGTTAAAACCTAGTATGGGCTAGAATCATAATTGTACACCATAAGTTTAGCTCCAACATTTCATTTTTTATTGCTGATGTACATGATGTCTAGAACTAAAAAGATTTATTTTTGCCAATTTGTACTTCATCTATGTGATTGTCTGGCCCTTCCCCAGGACCACGATTGCTGCCTGTTCTGTCCAATACTGCCATTAGCTCCATTTCCCTCTCCCTATCCTTTCCATTCTGAAAGCTGTGTGACTAGGGTCCCATGGCTATATATTAAAAAACCACTGACCAAAATCAAAACAAGGACAAATATTAACAACAACAATAAAAACTAATGAAGGGAATGCATTTAACAAAATAAATGCATGACTAATACAGTAAAAATGACAAAATATTGCTGAGAGAAATTGGAGATCTAAACAATGGAGACCCATTCTCTATTCATGAAACTCAATATTGTGTCATTGAAAAGACTCAATATTGTGAGGTGACAATTCTCAAATTAATCTATAAATTCAAAAATCTCTATTGAAATTCAAGCAGGCTTTTTCTTTTTGCTGCCATGGAGAAACAGATTCAAAATTTATGTGGAAGTAGAAATGCCTAGAATAATCAAAACAATTTTGAAAAAGAAGAAGTTTGGAGGACTTTCAGTTCTCAATTTCAAAGCTTACTGTAAAGGTAGAGTTATTAAGACAGTGTGGTGCTGGCATAGGTTAGACATATAGATCAATAGAATAGAATTGAGAGTACAGAAATAAATCCTTATAATTACACTCAATTGATTTTTTAAAAATGTACTAAAGAAATTCACCAGGGAAAGGATAGACTGTCCAAAAAACGGAGCAGGAACTGTTGGATATCTATATAAAAAGATGAACTTACAACCTAACTTTACGTCATACACAAAAAGTAACTCAAAATTGATCTTAGACTTAAGTAAAGTTCTAAAACACAATAAAACATTTAGAAGAAAACATAGGAAAAAGTCTCCAATATTTTGTTATAAGCAAATATTTTGGGAGTACTACAGCAAAAGCAGTCTTCCCTGGTAGCTCAGAGGTTAAAGCATCTGCCTCCCATGTGGGAGACCCGGGTTCGATCCCTGGGTTGGGAAGATCCCCTGGAGAAGGAAATGGCAACCCACTCCAATATTTGTGCCTGGAGAATCCCATGGACGCAGGAGCCTGGTAGGCTACAGTCCACTGGGTCATAAAGAGTTGGACATGACTGAGCGACTTCACTTTCACTTTCACTTTACAGCAAAAGCAAGCCTATAAAAATGATAAATCAGACTTCATTAAAATAAAAAACTTGCAAAAGACAGCCATAAAAAGTTAAAAGATAAGCAAATCCACTAGGAAGAGATATTTGCAAAACACATATTTGATAAATGACTTGGAGGACATGAGCAGACATGTCACCATGATATGAATATTGATATATGAATAGTTAGTACCAAATGCAAAGATGCTCAACATCATTAGTCTTTAGGGAATTGCAAATTAAAATCATAATGAAATGCCATTTAATAGCCAATAGAATGCCCATAATCAATGAGAAGCATTAAATCACGTTGGAAAGGATGTGGAGAAACAGGGATCATCATACTTTGCTGGTGGGAACATAAATTAGTACAGCTACTTTAGAATGCATTAATTTGTACACAGGGACTTGCACATAAATGTTTACAGTAATATTGCTCATAATATTAAAAAAAAGGAATCATCCTAAATGTAGATCAACTACTGGAATGGCAAAATGTGGTCTCCACATAATAGAAAACAATTTAGCAATGAAAAATACTTAATTCATGACCTATGCTATAATGGGGATGAACCTCAAAAGCATTATGCTAGGTGATATAATCTAGATACAAGAGATGACGTTTGTATGATTTTCTTTATATGCAATGATCCAAAAGCCAAATTTACAGCATCAGAAACTAGATTAGTGGTTTCCTGGCACTGGAGGTAGAATGAGGTCTAACTGTAAGTGGGCAGGAGAGATCTTATAGGGAGGGTGAAAATATTCTAAGACTGATTTATGGTGATGGTTGTGTTATTCAGTAAAATTACTAAAAGGCACTGATTTGTAAATTTTAAATGGGTGAATCTCATGATATGTAAAATATACCTCAATAAAGCTGTTAAAAATTATGAAGAATTTCACCTTGGATTGTGTGAACTTACTCTCTGGCTAGTGGCCAGCATAACTAAATTGTATCAGCATGCCTGTTAGAATCTTATTAGTTGGGTCAAGTTTTCTAATATATAGCTGTTCTGACTGGCTAAAGAGCATCTTAATACTCTAAGAGAGAGAAATCCGGTGCTTCAGAGTTCTGGCCAAATGGCTCCATGAATGTTTTACAATTGAAAAAGAAAATAACAAGACAAAACCCAAAACAGACATTCCAATTTTCTCTAGGAACCTTTCTCTCTCCGAACTACTATAACATTATTTCAGTTAGCCTATTTCTACCCTTCGAATGAAGTACTTGAGAATTTAAAAGTAGCTTTAGGTATTTATAAAATCAGCAGCTTTACAACAAAATCCAAATTGGTCCTTTGGAAGGAAAGACAGGGACCACAATATACAGTTTTCATTCATTTAATATTCAGTCTTACGCTAATGGACGAAGTCACTCTTATGAAAAGGAGATTTGGCACAGTTTGTCTTTCCATAAACTTCACTTAAAAAACATGTTTAAAATTAATTATTTGAAAAGATTCTGAGAATCTTCCAGAACAGTGTAGTCTTCTGTCTTTCTTGCTACAGTGATAACAATAACATTTTGGCACTACATAATGTTTTATATCTCTAAAGTCTGTACTAAATATCAACTAGTGGATTATTTTTGAAGGTAAATAACAATGATTAATTTTCCAAGTGACTTCTCCTAAACCCAGGAAAGCTGTGATTTCTTTCTATCTCATACTTTCAGCATAATTTTCACAGAGAGACTCTCTGAAGAACAATACATTCTGCTATCTAGAAAACAAAAGAGATGGCAAGACATCAGCCAATGCATATCAAATAAAAATTACAGTGAGGCAAACCTATAGTCTAATCCATGGCAATCAAAATATATTAAGCATGTAAAACGTTTTTTGGAAAAATGTTTTCAAAGGGATGTGATCACTGTTTTCAAAAATTTTCTCTTTGTGTTTTTGATGTCTGGTTTTGTGATTCAGTGGCAGCCATGCTTGACTAGCTGTCAGGATGCCAGTAATTATTAGGTTACTAGGACTTTAGCATGCTCTTGGGATTAAAATGGTTCAGTAGAAGACTCAGTTGCAGATGAGAGAACTCCTGAGACACCAAGGCTAAGAGGGACGTGCCACAGAATACCTTCATGGCCATTGTGAAGTGTATAAAGCACCTTTCAACAGTCCCTTATTATGAAAGATCTGCTTGACTTCCTCCCAAGCCCCTTGTGCCTGAATCCAACAGCCTGGAACCCTGGGAAAGTGTCTGCCAGAAATTACATCAGCTTCTACCCGCAGAACGCTGAAACATATGAATAGTGCATTTCAGTAGCCAAGAGACAAGATACAGAAAGGATATAAATATAAATTTAGCAGCTGTCTGAAAGGAAATACACCTTTGTAACTTCTTAGCTGTGGAGAACAACAGAGAGCGAAAGAGAATTTTATTGTTTATTTACAACGCTTGGTCAAGAAACCTTGATTTTCATCAAGGTAGCCACAGTACAATGGAAAATCAAACCAGCAGAAAGGTAGTAGATTACAAAGAAGGCAAAGGATGATATTGGAAATAGGTACAAGTTAAGTTTATGTGATTCCTTTGGCCTGCGAAAACTTTCTGTGCCTTGATTTGTTGATCTGAAAATTAGGAATACTTTAAAAAAAATTGATTTTATTTATTTCTTTGGCTGGACCAGGTCTTAGTTGAGGCACCCTGGATATTTCTTTTTTTTTTTTTCCAGTTTCAGCACGTGGACTCTCAGGGCATGTGAACTCCTCTTCATGGCATGTGGGGTCTAGTTCCCTGACCAGGGATTGAACTGCGGCCCCCCGCATGGGGAGTGTGGTGTCTTAGCCACTGGACCACTAGGGAGGTTTCAGAGATAGCTTTAATTTAACAATTCAGAGGTTGCATGGGTTGGTAATCATTTGTTACAAAGTTGGAGAAACTAATTTTAAATGGAAAATACCTGCAGATTTTATTTGTTTTATGCACGGGTGTCTATGTGGAAGAAATGTTCAGAAGTGTGAAAAAATGTCACATACACTTCAATTTAATGTTGGGCTACCAGGAAGTTTATTGACAATTTTTTTTCACTCTTCATTTAACAAGTATTTATGGTCCTCTTGATATTTGGAGAAAATAAGGAAGGATAGTGATTAGTACTGAAATCCAGGCATGTAAAACTGTGAAGGCGGAAATGGCAAATATAAGTGACAGGTGTATTGTACTTTCAACCTGAGGATAAAAACTAAGAGCGAGAGCATCACAGTGCCATCACTGAGTGGTCTGGGGACCACTAGAGCCTATAGGTTAAAATCAGGTGGTGAATATGAAGTCTGATGCACCAAAAATGTTCAGGAAAGGGTGATTCCCTTCCACTATAGACTTATAAATGTATTTGTGTATATATATTTAGACCAAGAGCATCTTACCAGTGTGATTCATCTACTTATCTTCTCACCTTTCTAACCTTCTCTTCAGGACTTTAAGAAGGCAGGATGGAAGAAGAGGCAGGGAACTGATGGTCAAGAGACTTTGGACTCATTCTTGTTTTAGACATTGGTATAACATGGCTCTTCTCCACAGACCTCATTCTTTTTCTAATAGCGTCGGCACTCAGTATCCACAGGTTCCCCATCTGTGGATTCAACCAACCATGGATGGATCCAGAACCTGCAGGTACAGCTGACTGTACTATACCATTTTATATAAGGGATTTGAGCATATGTGGATTTTAGTATCCTGGGGTGGGGGGCAGTCCTGGAACTGATACCCAGTGGATACCAAGGGAGGACTGTAGTTTTCTAAAGGATTCCAGTGAGCCATAAATTCTTTCTTAATAAAAACCAGGATGTTTGTAAGTTATGAGTAAACCATCTTTTCTCCCCTTACTTCAAGCATCAGCTTGAATGTACTTTGTGAGGTTTTCCATGTACCGCTTCTCATAAACCCAATCACTTCCATCTTTATGGGTTTATGAAATTTGGTTCATTCTAATAGAGCATCGCAGATCATCAGACCAGTTATTTACTGATCTGTCTTTCTAACAGACTGTCCGAACAGTTCTTGTTGGGAGAAAATGGCTTCTTCAAATCTGTATTCTCAGTCCTTTCTGTAATGCACATTCTAGTCCACAAACATTTGTTGAGAATACAGAAGTGTAGGAAGAGAGACTCATTTCTATAGAAATACATTCTGTTCATCTCTATTTTTTCTCTTTCAGATCTTTTATTGACGTTTCTCTTTAGCTCTATGGAAGTATAATTGATATACAAAAAAGTAGTATACATCTAATGTACGGCATACCTTGGAGATAGTATGGGATTGGTTCTAGACACCTGAAATAAATACTGCCATAAAGGAAGTTGTACAAATTTTCAGTTTTCCAGTGAATACAAAAGTTATGTTTATACTATTCTATAGTCTATTAACTGTACAATAATACTATGCCTAAAAAATGCACCTGCCTTAATTAAAAAAAACACTTTATTGCTAAAAAATGCCAACCAGCATCTGAGCCTTCAGTGAGTTGTAGTAGTACTATCAAAGGTTAAGAGTTTGAGTTCTTGTGAGAAAGATTAAAATGTGACACAGAGTCATGAAGTGAGCAAATGCTGTTGGGACAATGGCACTAGTAGATTTGCAGGTTGACACAGATCTTCAATTGGTAAAAAAACACGCAATATCTATGAAGTGCAATATAGCAAAGTTCACTAAGATGAGATGTGCCTGTATGCATCACGCTGTGTTTGGACACACACATCGTGTATGTCTTTATGCATACACCTGTGATACCATCACCACAATCTAGGTACTGGACATATCTGTAACCTCCAAAATATTCCTGTGTCCTTATGAGTGAGTGCATGTTTCGGTAAGAACATGTTAACATGAGATCGCTCCTCTCAACAGTTTATTTAAACATTAAGCATATTTGCCTAAAGCTTTATTCTAACTTCTAAAAATTGAAGTATAGTTGATTTACAGTGTTGTGTTAGTTTCAGGTATATAGCAAAGCGATTCAATTATACATATATATAAATTGAAAAAAAAACTTTAAATTTTGTACTGGGATATAGCCAATTAACAATGTTCTGATAGTTTCAGGTAAACAGCAAAGAGACTCAGTCATACATATTCATATATCCATTCTCCTCCAAACTCCCCTTTCATCTAGGCTGCCACATCACATTGAGCAGAGCTCCATGTGCTATAATGTACGTATTCTTTTTCGGATTTGTTTCCATTATTGTTTATTACAAGATATTGAAGATAGTTCCCTGTGCTATACAGTACGACCTTGTTGTTTATCTGTTTTTATATAGTGGTGTGTGTCTGCTAATATCCTCTTAACATTCTAAAATACTCAATACTATATCCTTAGCTGTAGGCGGCATGCTATACAGCAGATCTCTAGAACTATACATCTTGCATAACTGAAACTAAGTTCTTGTTTTTTTCTTACTCCCTTCTGGAATAAGGATGAGAATAAAAAATAATGGATTTTTTTTTAAGTGAAAAGCATCACAAATGTTTTGCTGACAAGGGTTTTTGAAACAAGGAATGTAGCACAATGAGGTAATCATCTTGCTAATCCAAGTTAATTACAACCCATTACCCTTTACTCCTTTGACGGAATTTTTGAGTTGTGTATCTCCAGGATCCTGATTTTACATCAAACAAGGCAAAATGCACAGTCCTTTCATTTTGCCCTTGCCTTAAATATGAAGCAAAGGCTTTAAAACATTCTCACGTGGCAAATTAGACTATGGTGCATAGCCTTCATTGTTTTATCAAGTAATCGCTGGTGGTGGTTTAGTTGGTAAGTCGTGTCTGACACTTGCGATCCCATAGACTGTAGCCCACCAGGCTTTTCTGTCCATAGGATTTTCCAGGCAAGAATACTGGTGTGGGTTGCTATTTCCTTCTCCAGTGGATCTTCCCAATCCAGGGATCAAACCTGGGTCTCCTAAACAGTAGGAGGATTCTTTACCGACTGAGCCAGTTCTAGGCTTTAGTCAGGCAATGATTTTTATTTGATATAAATCTAACATAAAATCTAGACCAAGTAATTCATCTCCCTCCTTTCCTCCCTTTCCTTCTTTCCTTTTCTCCTCTCTTTCCTTCCACCATTCATGCATCAAGTATTTATACGTCTGACAAGAAAGGAAGTTTCTTAATTGTTGCTAAATGAATAATGGAATAAATTTAATCCTTAAAAATGTTCTAAGTGGTAGTTATTATTCCATCCACTTCCTAAAGATCAGTCCTGGGGGTTCATTGGAAGGACTGATGCTGAAGCTGAAACTCCAATACTTTGGCCACCTCATGCGAAGAGTTGACTCATTGGAAAAGACCCTGATGCTGGGAGGGATTGGGGGCAGGAGGAGAAGGGGATGACAGAGGATGAGATGGCTGGATGGTGTCACTGACTAGAGTGAACTCTGGGAGTTGGTGATGGACAGGGAGGCCTGGCGTGCTGTGGTTCATGGGGTCGCAAAGAGTCGGACACGACTGAGTGAATGAACTGAACTGAACTGAACTGAACTGAAGGGTATAGACACCAAGGCTTCCAAGTTCACACAGATATTATAGAAAGGATCTGGACTAAACTCAGCTCCTATTTTTCTCTTAATCCTCTTATTTTCCCAGTTTGTCATACCATCTTACTACCCTATCTAAAGATGCATAAGACAAGTTGATTTTCTTCCTCCAAGGGGCTATAGTCCAAATTTTATTGTAATTATAGCCTTGTCATTAGTCTGTAATCTTTCTATCCTAAATGTGTGAAATATAAATGCACAACTACTATGACATTTTGAGAACTGTAACTATTCAACGTGGGTGCCTAGTGCTACATTCAGACAAGCAGACAGAACCATGTGAATGTGTGGGTGCACACACGCATGCACACGCACAAAGATTCCTTAATGTGCAGTATTGTCCTCTAGATCCTACTCTACCACAAGTGTTGAGTCTGTGTAAAAAGATGAAAAACCTATAAAATTTCCAAATAAACTTGTCCTTGATGAACTTCTGAGGTGGCCCTAGGGTAAAGGAACATGGCACGGGTTGAGGAATGACTCTAGTAAGTTTAAGGACAACTAGTACATTGCTAAATAACTCTTACAAACATACAGATATTTGCTAGAACATACTTTAGAAGTAAATTAAGTTTTATTTATATACATAATATGTATAAGTGAATAAAGAAAGCTGAGCGCTGAAGAATTGATGCTTTTGAACTGTGGTATTGGAGAAGACTCTTGAAAGTCCCTTGGACTGCAAGGAGATCCAACCAGTTCATCCTAAAGGAAATCAGTCCTGGGTGTCCATTGGAAGGACTGATGCTGAAGCTGAAACTCCAATACTTTGGCCACCTGATGTGAAGAGCTGATTCATTTGAAAAGACCCTGATGCTGGGAAACATTGAAGGCAGGAGGAGAAGGGGACAACAGAGGCTGAGATGGCTGGATGGCATCACCGACTTAATGGACATGAATTTGAGTAAACTCCAGGCATTGGCGATGGATAGGGAGGCCTGGCGTGCTGCAGTCCTTGGGGTCGCAAAGAGTCGGACATGATGGAGTGACTGAACTGAACTGAACTGATGAGTGAATAATTTTGAATGTGTATGTTTTATGCAGAATTGTCATAGGTTTGCTGCTTATTCTAGGTTGCTTGCTTCATTCTAGGCATCTGACTCTTGGCTCGAGTTGCCATTTGGAACTACTTATTTCACATCAGTAATTCCTGAAGTGAAAGTGAAAAGGAATTGTTTTTCATGAGAGTGAAAGAATATCTTTATAATGGAATGACATATATATATTTTATTTATATATATATACACACACACTAAGCCATTAATTTAATGGAGTTATACATAGAACTATGGGCTTCCCTGATAGCTCTGTTGATAAAGAATCTGCCTGCAGTGCAGCAGATCCTGGTTCCATTCCTGGGTCGGGAAGATGCGCTGGAGGAGGGATAGGCTACCCACTCCAGTATTCTTGAGCTTCCCTTGTGGTTCAGCTGGTAGAGGATCCACCTGCAATGCGGGAGACCTGGGTTTGATCCCTGGGTTGTGAAGATCCCTTGGGGAAGGAAAAGCTACCCACTCCAGCATTTTGGCCTAGAGAATTCCAAGGACTGTATAGTCCTTGGGGTCACAAAGAGTTAGACATGACTGAGTGACTTTCACTTTTACACTTTCACTTTCATACGTAGGATTATATGTTAAATAGCATATTCTTTTTTTTTTTATTGTAGTGGTTTTTGTCATACACTGACATGAATCAGCCATGGATTTACATGTGTTCCCCATCCTGATCCCTTCCCACCTCCCTCCCCATCCCATCCCTCTGGGTCTTCCCAGTGCACCAGGCCCGAGCACTTGTCTCATGCATCCCCCCTGGGCTGGTGATCTGTTTCACTATAGATAATATACATGTTTCGATGCTGTTCTCTCGAAACATCCCACCCTCGCCTTCTCCCACAGAGTCCAAAAGTCTGTTCTGTACATCTGTGTCTCTTTTTCTGTTTTGCATATAGGGTTATCGTTACCATCTTTCTAAATTCCATATATATGTGTTAGTATACTGTATTGGTCTTTATCTTTCTGGCTTACTTCACTCTGTATAATGGGCTCCAGTTTCATCCATCTCATTAGAACTGATTCAAATGAATTCTTTTTAATGGCTGAGTAATATTCCATGGTGTATATGTACCACAGCTTCCTTATCCATTCATCTGCTGATAGGCATCTAGGTTTCTTCCATGTCCTGGCTATTATAAGTAGAACTAGCATATTCTTAACTAGCATACCATTGGAATTCTTGGCCAGTATATTAGAAATTTTGGTTGCAAATGTGATAAACCTGTTTTCATTAGCTTATGCAAAAACGGGGGCTTTATGAAAAGAGGAATGTTGTGTTCAAACCTCAGGTAGGATATAGGTGGACATCAAAAACTAATAATTTGAAAGCATCAAGATTACCTTTATTTCATCTAAACACATTTTGAACAACTTCTTCCTTCTTCTCTCTTTGATTTTGTCCTTAAAGTTTCTCCAGATTAACTAGCCTGCTTTCAGTTTCTGATGGCGGTGGAACAGCAGTCAAGTTTCTGAGCTCCCCATGTCATCTCTTTATCAGATGCAGTTCTAAATTTTAGAGAAGGACTTTGTTGGCTTGGTCATGTTCCCATCTCTGCACTGCCAAGGAGTCACGTTGTCAATAATCACTGTATTATTACACATGCCAATGGTTAATACAAAGCAACTTGGAGTGGATGGATGTTGTGGTAGAGGGGTGGATTTTTATTTCTCCAAACTGTAGGAGGGATTAGGATATGAAGTTATTCACCATAAACAGGGTTGATTGGATGAATTTTTATTTTTTGGAAAGCATTTTCCAGGTTTTGTTTTGTTTTCACTACTTGAAGAAAAATTCTTATTGTGAGAAAATAACATTTTATTTTCTGAGTTGTACTTCCCCCACTCCCTCTGATATCTTCATTCCTAATTTTACCATCACTGCAGATACCAGAGATGTTACCACCTTGCAGTTTCGTGTACAGTAAAACTTAGATAAGTTATTCAACTTCTCTGCCTACAAATCCCAGGTAACACAACGTTTCAGTGGCATTGATTTAATTGGTTATTTTTGTGTATCTGCTAAGCTCTTTCCCAGATGCTAGTGTTCCCTTTGCTCAGGTAAGATGCTCTACACTTGAGTACACACGTCAAATTCCCGTAAGTCACCCGACAAGTGCTTTTTCTCCCTGGGGTCTGACTTACTCTCTCAGGGGAGTCGATCCCTTGTTTCACTGCTGTTAGGACTATCAGTGGTGGCTTGGGTAGGTATGTGCCAGGTGGTCCCTCTAATGTCTCCCAGCTGTGATTGTGATCAGCTGTGGTGAGAAGGGCCCAAATGTGTTCACTCACAGCCGGCATATACCAACTCCACCACAATGAATATGTGTATCATAACGTACTTACATATGTATATTGTGTGTGTGCGTGTGTGCATGCTAAGTCGCTCAGGTGACTCTGCGATCTGATGAAGTGTAGCCCTCCAGG
Source organism: Cervus canadensis (assembly GCF_019320065.1). Lineage (NCBI taxonomy): Eukaryota > Metazoa > Chordata > Mammalia > Artiodactyla > Cervidae > Cervus > Cervus canadensis. The sequence goes on along the minus strand of NC_057397.1, from coordinate 51,489,890 downwards.
TTCCTCTGTCCATGCAATTTTTTAGGCAAGAGTACTGGAGTGGGTTGCCATTTCCTTCTCCAGGGGATCTTCCCGACCCAGGGATCAAACCCATGTCTCCTATGTCTCCTGCACTCATAGCAGGTTCTTTACCCTGCACCACCTGGGAAGCCCCCATATATGTTTCTTATTCATATATAATCCAAATATACGTTATCAACCTATATATTAATTTAGATATGAGAAACTCTGCACTATTTTTTATGTGACAGAGACGTGTCTACCATTTTAAGAGAGGCACACATTTTGCCTTCTCCTGTGAGACTTTAAACTAGGTGGCAGAGTCTGATTATGTAGCAACTGGGCTTCCTCTCCCCAAAGAAGGCTCCTCTGACAGCCTTATTTGCCACGTGTTCTGGGTCATTGCTCACAGGGAACAAGTTTCCTAGCTGCTCTCCTTTTCTCACCAAAATGACATCAACTGTTAGATAAATGTGTCAGTGGAAATTATGGTGGTTTTACAGAATCCTCAGGAAACTCCTTTCATGAATACAAAACACCACTGGCAGAAACCTAAACCTCTATTTCTTAATAGAAATAGGAGTTGTTTGAGAATAAGTGCTATTTGATGCTTTGTAAATTGTGGGCATTCAAAATGGCAAATACTCTCAGAAGCTCTTTTCCTGAAGCTATGGCATAAATCTTTCTTACTTTTTGATAAAAAACAAGGCTGTCCAAAGTGAAGAATTTAAGGTTCTAATTTTACACGGGCATATTGTCTTAGATGGGACATATTTTGCAAATAACGTACCCTCCAATTTGCCAACATAAATATATGTGATCAGTTCCAAGAAGATTTACGCTTTCCACAAACTCTCTTTTCTACTAGGACTCAAACAAGGGTAAAAATGAGCTGGAAGAACTTCAGTTACAATTATGTGACTAAAATAATTAGTATAATAACATGTTCACTTTAGAAAGGAAAGGCTTCCTCAGAGGGATAATGGGCATAATACCTACAGGAGATAATCCTACTAATAACTATAGGAAAACAGGAGGTGAAACATTGGCCATAAAAAGATAGTAATTACCTGTTTTACGATACAAGCAGTTCCTTTCTTCCATCACAGGAGAGCACTGTTCATCTATGAAACATCTCGTTTTAAGGAAATAACCAGAGCTTGTGCGATCCAGAAGAGGTTTGATGTGGCAAATTATATAGCCCTTATTATTGAATCACAGCTATAAAAGAGAAACACATTCTTCTTATAGAGAAAATGGATACACATGTACATGATTTTGTAAGCTGTCAGTGTGTTAGCCTTGAAATCAATTGACAGAGATTTCACATGTATGAGTTTTTCTAGTGAAAAGATGTAAGACTCTAAAAATCCCCAATGATATGCAAGATATATTTCCTCTCTGAAAGAGAAGTAATTTACATCATGCTTTGTAATTTAAGTATTTCATTTAAGAACTGATCTCAACTAACACAGGAACACAATATAAATATTCAGTAAATATTCAGTACCCAGAACAACCTGGGAACAGTCACTGTGGATGTGCTGTACATGTTTCTTGATCAAGTAACATTATGAGATTGTATTTCTAAATACTGCTTTTCCTTTACAAGGATCAGGGGATTTAGCAAAAGATGTGATTATTTCTTATGAGGACGTTTAGCAAGGGATTTTGTCATTTCTCTCAAGAGCTGTGAACAAGGAATGTTATCGTGAGGATTTTCCACATTAGTTATATAAGAAAACTGTAGCGTTTCTAACTCACTTCATTTACAGATGGCAATGCTAACACTAAATGCTAATTTACTTTAGTGCTTTAAATTTACCATATCAAAAACTCTATGTATAAACTAATTTGAAGAGTAGAAGCTGTTTTATGTTTTTATTTTTTAAAATCACTTTCTAAAGTTAAGTCCAAATTCATCCTTTGTGATTGGATGCTTCCGAGCCACATAATCAGGAGAGGGCTAGGAGAGTAGCTTTAGGTTAGCAATTCCATCTTTCCTTCTTACCTCCTTCATCTTTACACCCTTCCAGCACCACTTCTTTTTCTAGCCTGGATTTCTGGCTTTCATGACCACAAAATTTGTCTTTCTGTATCTAAAATAGCCAATGATATTTATTGATAATTCAGCTGATGGAGATGAGAGTCCAAACTTCTTCCCCCTGTAACTGTCCAGGAGCAGGAGAGAGGAGTGTGTCCCAGAACTCTCTGGAGGGCACCCTCGCAAATAAGCATTATCTAAGGCAGTTAGAAAATATGAAGCTTCCTGCTAATGTGCGATGATCAATGCTGAACTCTTCATTTTCCAGTCTCTCTCATTCTTTTAAAGAAATGCATATTTCCAGGCACTAAAGTTTAAGTAAGTTCCCTTAAGACTGATTTTCCTCAAATATTTTATTAGAAGAATCCCACATATTTGTGAGTTTGGCAGTGCCTATAAGTGTTAATTTTTTAAATTTTAGTACAGTTGTCTCATCCTGGGTATACAAAGGCTGAGAGCAGTAAATGGAAATATCCATTGAAAACATTTTATATAACATGAATAAATTAGGCTTCACCTTCATATAAAATCATCTAGAAGAAAAGCAGATAAGTAAAAATCCTTAAATAACTTGGCTTCTCTTTTGAAAAAAGAAACCTATCCTTTTTTATTTGGACATTATTGATCATTGATTTCTAGCTGTGCCCTTTCACACTAGAAAATCATTACATAATTACATTATAGATTATTCTTTTCAAAGGATAATGATTAATACACTAATTTACATCTACATCATTACACTGTAGATTATTCTTTTCAAAGGAAAATGATTACTACACTAATTTATTATCCTAAGTTTTTTAAAGTTATCTACAATTTCAAGTTTTTTATTTATAAAGTGCAAATCTGAAGAATATTGAAGGGAATTTCATGGAAATATAATTCATTTAAAAAGAAAATTTCCAGTATCTTGTATTAGATACAAATAAAGCTAAGAATCTTATTTAAATAGGTGAATTGAGTGCATGCATGAGTGCCTGGATACTAAGTCACTTGAGTCATGTCCAATACTTTGCGACCCTATGGACTGTAGCCCGCCAGGCTGCTACGTCCATGGGATTCTCCAGGCAAGAATACTGGAGTGGGTTGTCATTCGCTTCTCCAGGGGATTTTCCCAATGTAGCAATCCAACCTGCATCTCTTGCATCTTGAGTACTCAAATCTGGATGGACACATTTCTTGGTATGAAGTGAGCATTGTATGGGCTTCGCAAATGGCGCTTGTGGTAAAGAATCTGCCTGCCAATGCGGGAGATGAGATGTAGGAGATGTGGGTTTGATTTATTGGTTGGGAAGATCCCCTGGAGGAGGGCATGGCAACCCACTCCAATATTCTTGCCAATCCCAGTCAAGAGGCGGGCAGAGGAGCCTGGTGGGCTATACAGTCCATAAGGGCGTAAGGAGTTGGATTCGACTGAAGAGATTTAGTATGCACACACAAGCATTCAAATGTGAAATTAAACTGAATATAGAAGAAATCTTTTTGACCATGTAAAAAGCTCCTTGGTTTATATTTGTTTGGTTAAATGCAACATATTTAGAAAAGATTCAGTGAGTTAAAAATAGCATACTCAGAATAATGACTTTGGAGGATGAAACTTTCCCCCAACACCAGAGAATGAATTGAATGATACTTTTATAGATATTTTTTTCCTGTTGTAGGAGTGACTACCAGCTCCTTGTTTGTGAGAATATATTATGTTTTCTATATCAACATATTATTACTCAGTAATGCTTATCCTTATTTATCTAATATTTAGTTTCAAAATTACTTTCATAGAAATGATACTATTTTCCCCCAAAGAGACTCTTTTTAACCTAACCTCTACCAAATCTATTTTTTTGTAATATTTTTCTAGTTCAACTTTATTGTGATTTTCAAAATTATAAGAGTTGAGGTCTTCTTAAAGATGCAGTATTCAATCAGAAATCAGGTGAATTATAGAGTCAAACCTGCTTTAGCTATGTTCTTTAGCACCCTCCATTTAAGAAAAATCTTGTCACGTGGCCTTTTGCAGTTAACTTTGATGTAGGCCCCTTAGGGATTAGTTACTTCTAAGATAATGATTTCTTTCTTATATATAATATCTATAATTTAGGGACTTTTATTTTTTATTCCTAAATACTCAATGTTAGATATATTTGAAGTGTCATGCTGGGTGGTTATCTACAACATTTGCCACCTAGTTTAGTGTTTTAAACCTCTATAAGTTAAAATACCAAATGTATTCAAGTGCACAGACAAGGCTCCTAAGTTAAAAAAATTAAAAGAGTCTCTCTAAAGCAAGCAGATTTGGAGTTGTTTCTCAAAAATAAAGAAAAAAATAAACAGACAAAAATTTGGGTGATTTAAGCAGAAATAAATATTATTAAGAGGATATTGGTACTCACAGGATCAACAGGAAGGATGGAGACTTAGACTGAGGATGTCAGTCATCTCAGTCACTCAGTCATGTCTGACTCTTTGCGACCCCATGAACCACAGCATGCCAGGCCTCCCTGTCCATCACCAACTCCTGGAACTTACTCAAACTCATGTCCATTGAGTCGGTGATGCCACCCAACCATCTCATCCTCTGTTGTCCCCTTCTCCTCCTACCCTCAATCTTTCCCAGCATCAGGGTCTTTTCAAGTTAGTCAGCTCTTTGCATCAGGTGGCCAAAGTATTGGAGTTTCAGCTTTAGCATCAGTCCTTCCAATGAACACCCAGGACTGATCTCCTTTAGGATGAACTGGTTGGATCTCCTTGCAGTCCAAGGGACTCTCAAGAGTCTTCTCCAACACCACAGTTCTAAAGCATCAATTTTTTCGCACTCAGCTTTCTTCACAGTCCAACTCTCACATCCATACATGACCACTGGAATAACCATAGCCTTGACCAGATGGACATTTGTTGAAAAAGTAATGTCTCTGCTTTTTAATATTCTGTCTAGGTTGGTCATAACTTTCCTTCCAAGGAGTAAGCGTCTTTTAATTTCATGGCTGCAATCACCATCTGCAGTGATTTTGGAGCCCAAAAAAATAAAGTCAGCCACTGTTTCCACTGTTTCCCCATCTATTTGCCATGAAGTGATGGGACCAGATGCCATGATCTTAGTTTTCTGAATGTTGAGCTGTAAGCCAACCTTTTCACTCTTCTCTTTCACTTTCATCAAGAGGCTCTTTAGTTCTTCTTCACTTTCTGCCATAAGGGTGGTGTCATCTGCTTATCTGAGGTTATTGATATTTCTCCCGGCAATCTTGATTCCAGCTTGTGCTTCTTCCAGCCCAGCGCTTCTCATGTTCTCTGCATATAACTTAAATAAGCAGGGTGACAATATACAGCCTTGATGTATGATACAGTTATAAAAACGGTGAAGCAGAAATGGTTGGGTTATCACCTGCAGCCTGTAGTAGCCCAGGAAGCCTGTACCACCAACACCACTAGCTCCCAACTTCAGGTAATATCACTGCCTCCAGGTATCCCACCGACTCTTTGTTTCACTATCTCTTGCTTCAATGTTTGGGTGAGTACATTTGATTGGGAAGCCTAGGTCACGTGCTTACTATATGTATGGGAGCTTCAGACATGTTTGGGACATTCCAGATTCTGTGATATGAGGACATTCATAATATGGGAGGCTTTGCAATCACTGGAGGAGATTCAGCTAATGAGCAGCCAAAAAGAAGCGCATATATCCTTCTTACATACACTTGCTTTTCCTCATACCAGCTATCTGTGATGGGATTTATTAATCTGGGTTTTTATGGCCAGATAAAATTGGGGTAATTGCATAGAATATTATTATATAAAACCTCTCCTTTGGGAAATATACAAATATTCACTTTAAATTCTTGTCATAATAATGTGCTACAATGTTAAATTTGGGGGAACAATTAATTAGGTACATTTACGTTTTCTTGGTCCTTTACTAATAGTGAAAAATGATGCATTTAAAATTCTGAGAGTGAAGGAAAAAAAAAAAAAAACTAAGGAAACCAAAAATGAAAAGGATATCTGGAACATAAATGGGGTTTATAGGTTATGGCAAAACTCTGATTATTGTGCCAAAATGATATACATCAAAGACAAACATGTATCATATGTTCCAAGTCTTACCAAAGAGAAGAGGACAGGTGTTTCTGTATTCATTGAATTGGCTCTGTTAAACAAGTTTCTGCTTTTACAATATAAATGGAGTTAGTTTCCTTTTGAAGTTGTTCAGTAGTATGCTATAAATATACTTTCAAAGTACTTTTTAATACCTGAGTCTCATTTTCTCTTCACAAGAAGTGCAGCTTGGAGGAAAAGAGGAGTAAAGTCATGCAATCCCTCAAAGTCTTGTCTAATCCAGACTGGAGTGTGAGGTTGCCAGGATACTGGTCTCCAAGGGGTAGCGGGTCCTCTGCCGCTTTTCTCCCATGAGGAGAATGCACTGGAAGTCCCACTTGGTCTACCATTTTTAAACTGTGCGGCAAAAACGGAAGCTATTGCTAGCTGTAAATAAATCACCATAGTTTGGCCTAAATTTGATGAAAAAACAGACTGTGATAAGGGATACCTAAGCGCCCCACTATACCTTTTGCCTCAAAAGAGTATAAAACAGCAGTGCATGTAAATAGAACTGTTATCACTTTCTCGTGTTTTGAACCACATGGGCAGTTTGTGACTGACTCCACTTCAAAGAGAGAGGAGGCAATGGCAACCCACTCCAGTACTCTTGCGTGGAAAATCCCACGGATGGAGGAGCCTGGTAGGCTGCATCCATGGGGTGGCGAAGAGTCGGACACGACTGAGAGACTTCACTTTCACGCGTTGGAGAAGGAAATGGCAACCCACTCCAGTGTTCTTGCCTGGAGAATCCCAGGGACGGCGGAGCCTGGTGGGCTGCCGTCTATGGGGTCACACAGAGTTGGACACGACTGAAGTGACTTAGCAGCAGCAGCAGCCACTTCAAAGAAGGTTGCAGAAATAAGGTTTGCTATACTTTTGTACTACTAACTTGTTGAATTAAGATGAGCTTTTGTTGTTAACATGCCTACATGCAAATGGTAAACTAGTTTTGAATTCAAAAAATGAATAAGAAGGAGAAAGCATTTATCAGTCCCCACAATTTTTTTTTTAAGATCTTGCTTCCTAAGGTTAGTAATGAAGCCATGAAGTCAGCATCCTTTTTCTTTCTCTTTTTCTTTTTATAGGACTCTATACTTTCACGTACCCCAGGAGAAATAGCCAGTGGTTATTTTCAAGCCTGAATTTCAATATCTCGATCAATTTAAATATATCCCTGTTCTTGTAAACAAATGCTTTGGCCACGAATCAGACAGAGGCCTATCAGAAACAAACATGTCTTTTTCTTTCTCTTTTTTAATATAAGTGATTTAACTAAACAAAATTTTAAATGCCTACAGACTATAAAAGCGTATAAATTGTGGTAAAATATGATGTTATATTAGAAAGAGCGTCAAGGAAAGAAGTCTTTGGCTGAAAATCTTTCATCTCAGTGTGTGATATTGAGTAAATCACCTATCTATTCTAAGTCCAAATTCCTACATTTGTGAAATGGCCTAATAATAATATGAGATTACTGGAAAGAGTAAGAAATGCTGAATTTTTGGAAGCACTTTGGTAGCTCTAAAGCAGTTACTAATATTACTAGTTCTAAGAAAAAAACAGATACAATATAACTTCAGAAAAATATTACTCCCATTTCCCTGATGTTTACAATATTCTTGGTACGCTCAGGTGTAGGTAGATAGATGTGTGTGTGTGTGTGTGTCTGCATGGTCAGTCATGTCAACTCGTTGAAACCCCACGGACCATAGCTTCTCAGGCTCCTCTGTCCATAGGATTTTCCAGGTAAGAATGCTGGAGTGGGTTGCCATTTCCTCCTCCAGGGTATCTTTCTGACCCAGGGATCAAATCTGTGTCTCCTGTGTCTCCTGCATTGGCAGGTGGATTCTTTATCACTGAGGCACTTGAGAAGCCTAGATAGGTAGATAATAAAGTTAGGAGAACATCTGCTGATAAAGTGAAAAGAAAGATAATGATTATTGTGAAGGAAAAAAGTTGGCATCATTGTTTTGAATGCTATTTACCTTGTTATATACAGTAACATCTTTTAAGTCTTGAGCAAATGGAAGTATCAAGTAACAGAACAAATGGATTACAATACTAGTGTATTTAGAGTAGTGTCTGTATCAGACTGCCTGGTTTTCAAATCCTAGATCTGCTACTAACTATCTATGTAACCTTTGCAAGTTTTTTTCAGGCCCCCCTGCTTGAGTTTCTTCATCTGTAAAATAGACATATTGCTAATACCTAACCCATGGGGTTACTTTTATATATGAAATGGAATAACACAGTTTTAATAAAGTGCCCCTGACCAGGACATGGCACACAGGACTCAAAATATGTTATTTTTTTTTAATCACTGTCACATCTTTGTACTTGTATCACCTAAATATCTGTTCATCTTTTAGATTTTGCTATTTTTTTCCAATTAGACTTTATATACCATGATAGATAACTAAGTTGTCTTTGCATTGACTTAAAACACAGATGTACAGAATTTCTTTACAATAGTCAAAGGTTCTTTTTTAAATTTCATTCTTTCCGTTTCCTCCATCCCTCCATTCCTTCTATATTTGTAGTTCTCTTGTAAAGGCCAAATATAACTATGAAAGTGAAAGTGTTAATCGCTCGGTTGTGTCCAATTCCTTGAGACCTCATGGACTATAGACCTCTAGGCTCCTCTCCAGGCAAGAATTCTGGAGTAGGAAGCAATTTCCTTCTCCAGGGGATCTTCCCCACCCAGGGGTGGAACCTGGGTCTCCTGCATTGCCGGCAGATTCTTCACTGTGTGAGACACCGGTAAGCCCTAAATAGAACTATAAGCCTAACCATTGTGTAATGTGGTGGAAATCTTTTGACATAAGAGAACAAGCTTCAATCATGGTACTGAACAACCTTACACAATTTGCTTCACTTTCTCTGACTCTGACTTTTCTGTTTGTGGTATGAGAGCACAATATACCTATTTTTGAAAGAATGTGTATAAAGTGCCTGACAGATAATAGCCATTCTGAAAATGGCCATTACTACTACTATTACTTTTCTTCCATATGTATAACATTTGGATTATTTTTCTGAGCTTTTCAAAGTGAGGTATCACCTTTTACCAAGTTGAACCCAGGGATTAGAATGCTTTTAGAACTTTTTAAGTAGATTGCCCATATTGTTGGCCTTCATGGCTTAATGTGCTTATATAATATGGACACTGTGGAGGTTTATGCTATTTTCTATACCTGGGGATCTGTCACTCAGAAGTGTAGCACAGTGACTTTGTGTCTGGGCCACTAGAAGGCAGCTTCTTTTGCAAACACTCAGACATTACTTAGCAGGTTATATGAAGGTGTAACTGTAACTTAGTACTATTGCTGCAAGATGGAATCTTTTATGACATTTCTTGTCTATTTAAAATACATCTTTAAATTACATTATGGTCCCTAGAATACTCTTCCTACTTGGCAGCAAAATCCCCATGAGTTGATAATGGATGCTTTTGAAAATCTTCGCAGACTCTTCCACTTATAGTATTGCTGTGGCTCTTATCACTGCTCTTTGGTAACTCTGCAATACCATGGGGTATATTTTAGCTCATGTTCATGTTATAGAGGTGATCATCTAACTTTTGCTTCGTTTTTGAGAGCTGGTAGTATCCTGAACCATGGTATGAATAAGTAGAGCTGTGAATAAAATAGAGCTTTTATTTTAGATTCCATTTACCACAATGAATTTGACCTCATGCATTCTTTCAGGAAATCAGTGCAGTTCAGCTGTATCAGAAAAAAAAGCATTTTATGGACTCACGGAATAGTTAATGTGGACCAACAGTCTATTCACCATACTGCTTTAAAGAATTTTCTCATGGTTTTCCATTGAAGAATTGCATTTTTAGGAAATGGCAAATAAGTGTATGATGGTAGCTTCAGGGAAACCCTCAAAACGACTGGTATTTAATAGAAATGTGCAGGCATTCTTTGGTCTTCTATGTATGTCACTTAAATTGGCTTTCAAGTAGTTTTGCATACTTTTAATAGTCTTAGAAATGTAAAAACACAGGAACTATTTAGAAACAATATTTCTTTTAAGAACAAAGCTAAAAGTCAGAAAAAGGAAAACTAAAGTAAGTTGCACTCAATATTTACAAGTGGCACTAGGGGGTAAAGAAACTGCTGACAATGCAGGAGGCGTAAAAGACATGGATTCACTCCCTGGGTTGGGAAGAGCCCCTGGAGAAGGGAATGGCAACCCACTCCAGTATTCTTGCCTGAAGAATCCCATGGACAGAGGAGCCTGTCAGGCTACAGTCCGTAGAGCTGCACAGAGTCAGACACGACTGAAGTAACTTAGCAAGCACGCACACTATAGTTAACTCTTGTAGAGAAGACACATTAGGAAAATAGCAGGTGACTGGTATCCTAATACCAGTACTACTGAGTCACGGGTATTTGGTAAGGTTTTGCCATATTCAAGACTCTCTAAGAGCACTTTCTAAGCTGAAAGTTGTATAAGGGTGAAGGTTAGGAACCTTCATGGTAGGAACTTGCCTTTTCATTCACAACACTGTCTTCTATTGTAATGTCTGATTTATGAAGGTGTTTGAATTAACTTGCTATTCCACAGTAGGATGATTTGGGCTATATTTTGCATTTACTTCTAGGTCCACTTCTTGTGAAGGAATTAATTTAGACTCATTTTTACCTGATGATATAATATGTAGGGATGAGGTCACTCTTATGGATTCAGTAAGGTTTTTAATAAATGAAAACATTTAGATTTAATCACTAATCAAAAATAAATCTGAAGTAAGGAAAGATGTTTCTTTGTTATTGAATGAGGTCCAATGGATTTTTAACTAATAGTCTTATTACTTCCACAATAGAGGGGAGTGCTATAATTATGAGGTAAAAAATAAATTCTTCTTTATATGAATACCAGTTCATGTGACTATTTTGATAGGAACATTTTTGTGTTCACTTTTCACTAAAGATTAAGGACAGCACATCCAGAGGTTTCCAGTCTGTTTCTCTGACATCTTGGTATCACATCTGTGGGAAAAGATGTGCTGACAGTGAAGGTTCTCTTGGAATAGTGTTAGTGTTGGGGCTAATTTGACTAGGTGTCTTGTAACGGAACCCTGGAGAAGGAAATGGCAACCCACTCCAGTATTCTTGCCTGGAGAATGCCATGGAAGGAGGAGACTGTTGGGCTACCATCCATGGAATCGCAAAGAGTCAGGCACGACTGAGTGACTTTCACTTTTTTTTTTTTTAATGTCTCTGCTTTTTATTTATTTATTTTTCCATTTATTTTTATTAATTGGAGGCTAATTACTTGTCACAGAGAAGAGGAACAAGTAGGCGATGGAGTAAATCTGTGGTCAGTACCTTGGAGAGTTCACTCTTGACCACCTGGGGTGTGCGTGCATATCTACATATCAATGTAATATATATCAATACATGTATACACCCATATATACATATATACACATATTTGCAATAGACCTTTGAACAGCAGGGGTTTGAACTGCATTGGTCCACTTATATGCAAGTTTTTTTGAATAAACACATACTGCACTACTACAAGATCTGTGGTTGGTAGAATCCTGGGTTGTGAAACAAGGATATGGGTGAGCCATAGAGAAAAGCTATATGAAGATTTTCAACTGTGTGGTGGTCATTACTCCTATCCCTACATTGTTCAAGGGTCAACAGTATACAATTTTTTACATACACATGTACACACAAACACACACATATATGTGCCATGTGCATATAAATACACAAAAATAGACACATTTTTATAATATATGTATTTACAGGTAGACATGAACAGTTTTTACATTGACTCAGTGTTAGCAAGGGCTGTCCTGTAGAGTTATCAACATGTGCAGATTTCAGCTGGGCTGAAGTAACGTTTTATTCTTTACTAAATTATATCCCTGGGGATGAGACAATATATAACTTTCCTGCTCTTTTTTGAAGTATGGATGCTTCTAGATACATATGCTCCTTGAAAATTCATTGTAATAATAATAGAATTAACTAGAATTAGTTATGTTCTTACTGTATTCCAACCAATATGCTAGGTATTTCACACAAGTTTATGAAATCCTCATAAACTATTATTGCCATTCTAAAGTGTAGAAGACTGAGGTCTAGATAATTTGAATGATGTGTATAGGATCACATATGTGGCAATTTGTAGACCTAAGATTTAGACCCAGATACATATAGTTGGAGAATCCACGTTCTTTTTAATACTCTAGGATTTGTCATTTGTCATTAAAATTCTAATGTCATATTGTTTGATCAGATCTCATTTCTCTATGGAAGCTGGATGAATGGGAAAAATAATTAACAAGTTGTCTGAGATTAATTTAGTAGAGTTGTTATGTAATTCACATCATTAGAGGAAAAATAATTCTAATAGTCATAACACATACCTGTGGATGAATAAATTTGTGCATTACAGATACTTAGTGATTATCTAGCAATAATGAGTAATACTGACTACTGAGGAGACCCAAGTGATATTCCATGTGCTTCATTTCCTCCCTTACTGCAACCATCAGTATGAAGGTCAAGAAGCAACAATTAGAACATGGACATGGAACAACAGACTGGTTCCAAATAAAGAAAGGAGTACGTCAAGGCTATATATTGTCACCCTGCTTGTTTAACTTATATGCAGAGTACATCATGAGAAATGCCAGGATGGAAGAAGCACAGGCTGGAGTCAAGATTTCTGGGAGAAATATCAGTAACCTCAGATATGCAGATGACACCACCCTTATGGCAGAAAGTGAAGAAGAAATAGAGCCTCTTGATGAAAGTAGAAGAGGAGAGTGAAAACGTTGGCTTAAAATTCAACATTCAGAAAACTAAGATCATGGCAAAAACTAAGATCACTTCATGGCAAATAGATGAGGAGACAATGGAAACAGTGAGACTTTATTTTCTTGGGCTCCAAAACCACTGCAGATGATGACTGCAGCCATGGAATTGGAAGATGCTTGCTCCTTGGAAGAAAAGTTGTGACCAACCTAGACAGTATATTAAAAAGCAGAGACATTACTTTGCCAGCAAAGGTCTGTCTAGTCAAAGCTATGGTTTTCCCAGTAGTTGTGTATGGACATGAGAGTTGAACTATAAAGAAAGCTAAATGCTGAAGAATTGATGCTTTTGAACTGTGGTGTTGGAGAAGACTCTTGAGAGTCTCTTGGACTGCAAGGAGATCCAACCAGTCCATCCTAAAGGGGATCAGTCCTGAATATTTATTGGAAGGACTGATGCTGAAGCTGAAACTCCAATACTTGGGCCACCTGATATGAAGAGCTGACTCATTTGAAAAGACCCTGATGCTGGGAAAGATTGAAGGAGGGAGGACAAGGGGATGACAGAGGATGAGATGGTTGGATGGCATCATCAACACAATGGACATGAGTTTGAGTAAGTTCCAGGAGTTGGTGATGGACAGGGAGGCCTGGTGTGCTACAGTCCATGGGGTTGCAAAGAGTCTACAGTCCATGGGGTTGCAAAGAGTCGGATACGATGGAACTGAAATGAACTGCAACCATCTGGGAGTTGTAAGGGACCACCCAAGAAGATCTGCATAGAAGAGTTGCTATAGTAACATTTGAGCACCTTACTAAAGAGGCAACCTACTAACTGTAACCTTTATCTTCATGAGAGCAATATACATTATATAGTTTATTGGTCATGAGGCTATGTGTCATCAATAACCTCAAAGTGTTTGACTATATTATGAAGTCAGAATATGTTAACTTTGGGACTACAGACTCTTATGTAACACTTCTATTTTTTGAGAAAATAAAAAACGATGACTTCATTTCTAGTGTAGGCCATTAGTGAATGGGACCAAATAGGACATTAATACTGTTTTATATGCCCTAGGAATTAACACATTAATAGGATTTTTTGTTTTTCAATTTTCCCACTTGAATTTGCTGCACATTGCACATTGCCTTCTCTCAGTTTTCAACATCATAAAAAAGTCAGGCGAAGAAGTGAATTTTGAGCTTTATAATCCAAGCAAAAGAAATGTATTTTTACCCTTTATCAACGTATTTTTAAAATTCTGTTTTTCACTGAATTTGATGTATAGTAGACAACTTATAGTTTAACAATATTAGTTGATCTTTCATAAATCCACCTCTTTCATTAAAATTTCTTAGATGACATACTAATTAACCCTTATTCATTTAAATGCTTATATCATCTAAACAAAAACAAGCATGATAGAGACTTAACAACAAGTGCTTCCTATCTCCCAGAAACGAGAGGAAAATTTCTCCAGTCTCTCGGCCTTTAATTATTATCTATGTATTCTGATCACTCTAATGTACTTTTCCTATTTATCCTTCAACTATCAATTTAAGTCCCACCTTTTTAGCCACGAGTTCCATTCAACTGTACTCATTTCCTACTGCAACTCTGTACTACTTGTAATCCTTAACATTCATTTGTTACCTGCGTGCTTCGAAGTCTGGAAGTATCAGATTGGAAGTATTAATATACTAGATCAAAGACTCAATACCAGTTGAGAAAGTCTTTTCTGATATAATTAGAAATGTATTTTTCACTAGTAAGATTTGTGCAGTGTTGCTTCCATTCTAGTGCACAGGGAAGATTTAGACCCAGATGCCCTTTGTTAATGCAAGTCAGGTTGAATAACCTTATGTCCAAGTCTCTTATCCTTGATTCCTTCTGAGGAAGTCTCTGTTTGGGACTAGATCTTGACCCTGACTTTTAAAGAGAATTTCCCAAGATATCTGGCTGCTTACTACTAGTCTCATCCTCAAACCTGGACACACGTTCTATAAATATGATTTGGATCTCTTAGCTACAGGAATTGTGCTTGTAAATGATGCTTCTGCCTACGTAATTTGATCTCTTGGATAGTGAAGTCAGGCCATATTAGAATGAACTTGGACTGGCTGGCTTAGACTGTTCATTCTTCACTGAAAGTATCCAAGCCCAGTATCCATCATGTTTCTCATTCTGGTCCATCACCCCAATTTGCAGTCAGACTCTTTCTCCCCACCATTTGTGTCAAGCAGACAGGAAGGAAAGGATTTAGGGAGACAAGCTGGTAGGGGGCATATTTAATGGGTATCTGGGCACTGGTATCATTATTTGAATTAGGAACATTGCTCAGTCCTTGAGCACTGTCTTGCCAAATAAAGATGCTTTACTGATCAACCCTAGGATGAAAATCAGAATCTACCAGATTTACCTAATAGGATACAGATACTAGATATCAAGCAGAAATATAGCTACAGGGGATACCTTAGCCATGGAATTAAGCACAGGCAGGGCAAACTCTACACCAGTAGTCAACATAAGGCACTCACTGATTTTTATGTCAGCCTAAGAGGAGAGAGAACTGAAATAATAATGCAGGATTCATTATTATTTGCCGAGGTATAACACAGAGGCATTGTGTTGCTGAGCACTGGGTACCCATGCATGGAGATGATGACTTTTGATTACAACAGCACTCTGCCCCCACCAGAGTTTCACCTTCTATAGTTTCAGCTATTCATGGTTAATTGCTGTTTGGAAATATCAAATAGAACATTCCAGAAATAATTTGCCATTTTAAATCACATATTGTTCTGAGTAGTGTGATGAAATGTCATGCCATGCCTATCAGGACATGAATTCTACATTTGTCTAGCATACCTTGTCCCTCAGTCACTTAGTAGCCACTTCAGTTGTCAGATTGACTGTGGCCATATCACAGTACTCAAACTCAAGCAATTCTTATTTCACTTAATAATAGCCCCAAAGCCCAAGGGTAGTGATGCTGGCAATAGCCAAGCTATTTACTCTCTCCTTGGCAATAGCCAAGTTGGCAGTAGCCAAGCTACTTCGAATAGCCAAGGAGAAGCTATAATGCGCTTCTGAATGAAAAAGGTGAAAATTCTTGACTTAAATAGGAAATAAAAGAAACTGTATGCTGAAGTTGCTAAGATCTATGGTAAGAATGAATCTTTTATCTGTGGATTTGTGAAGAAGGAAAAAACTTCATGCTATTTTGGTACTGTACCTCCGACTGCAAAAGTTATGGGCACAGTGCATGATGAATCCTTAGTTAAGATGAAAAAGGCATTCAGTTTAGTCACTCAGTTGTGTCCAACTCTTTGCGACCCCATGGACTGCAGCACTCCAGGCTTCCCTGTCCATCACCAACTCCTGGAGCTTACTCAAACTCATGTCCATTGAGTTGGTGATGCCATCCAACAATCTCATCCTCTGTCTTCCCCTTCTTCTCCTGCCTTCAATCTTTCCCAGCATCAGGGTCTTTTCCAAGGAGTCAGTTCTTCCCATCAGGTGGCCAAAATATTGGAGTTTCAGCTTCAGCATCAGTCCTTCCAATGAATATTCAGACTGATTTCCTTTAGGATGGATTGGTTGGATCTCCTTGCAGTCTAAGAGACTCTCAAGAGTCTTCTCCAACACCACAGTTCAAAAGCATCAATTCTTCAGTGCATTAAACATATACAAAAATATATTTTGAGAGGGGGGCCCATATTCATATAACTTTTATTATAGTGTATTCTTATAACTGTTCTATTTTATTATCAGGTATTGTGTTTCTCTCTTATTTTGTCTTATTTACAAATTAACCTTTATCATAGGTATGTTTGTATAGGAAAAGCATTATTCAATGGTTCAATACTGTTCGTAGTTTTAGGCAACCACTGGAGGTCTTGGAATGTATCCTCTGGGGATAAGGGATCATTGATAATGAATCCCTTCCTCTGTTTGTGATTGGTCAGAGAATCAGGAAGAAATCAATCAAATAAAGTGACTTTCTGGGCAACTGAGTACCACAGAGCTAGTGGAAAAAGAGGTGAGTATGATATAGATTTTGCATATCTATTATTTTGACTGATAAAGTCTAACTTGTAATTTTTAGTGGAGCCTTTTTCCCCTTTCATTTCTATGTACACTAGATTAGATTTTATTTAAGTTCATGTTGATGTTTTTGGTATTATGTTGTAAAATTTTATTATTTAACTGACTTGAATTTATGCCAAGGCTAGAGTGATATGCAGAAGAACATTCAGGATTATTTGGTGAGGATGATGTAAACATTATAAACTCTTAATTGTTTAGGAACTACTGGATTTTTTCTCCTGTGAATAACAGCTGGTCATTTCCCCAAATATTATTAAAGGAGTATGTCCATACTGATAATGTCTGCCGACGACATGATGTTATACATAGAAAATCCTAAAGACACTACCAGAAGACTACAGAAGTTCATCAATGAACTCAGTAAGTTGCTGGATACAAAATTAATGTACAGAAATCTGTTGCATTTCTATATATTAGCAATGAGATATCAGAAAGAGAAATTAAGGAAACAATCCCATTTACTATCATATTAAAAAGAATAAAATACCTAGGACTACACCTAGCTAAGGAGACAAAAGACCTGTTGTCTGAAAAATATTAATATAAGATATTGATGAAATTGAGGGTGACAGCAAACAGGTGGAAAGATGCCCTGTGTTCTTGGATTCAGCTAGCTCTAACATGGATGAACATAGGGATTACCATACTTGGTGAAGTAAGTTTTTTTTTTTTTCAGCTTTTATTTATTTATTTTTTCCATTTATTTTTATTAGTTGGAGGCTAATTACTTTACAATATTGCAGTGGGTTTTGTCATACATTGACATGAATCAGCCCTGGATTTACATGTATTCCCCATCCCAATTCCCACCTCCCACCTCCCTCTCTACCCGATCCCTCTGAGTCTTCCCAGTGCACCAGACCCGAGCGCTTGTCTCATGCATCCAACCTGGGCTGGTGATCTGTTTCACTATAGATAATATACATGTTTCGATGCTGTTCTCTCGAAACATCCCACCCTCGCCTTCTCCCACAGAGTCCAAAAGTCTGTTCTGTACATCTGTGTCTCTTTTTCTGTTTTGGCATATAGGGTTATCGTTACATCTTTCAAATTCCATATATATGTGTTAGTATACTGTATTGGTCTTTATCTTTCTGGCTTACTTCACTCTGTATAATGGGCTCCAGTTTCATCCATCTCATTAGAACTGATTCAAATGAATTCTTTTTTAATGGCTGAGTAGTTAGTGAAGTAAGTTAAACAGAGAAAGATAAATACCACATGATATCATTTATACATGGAATCTAAAAAAAAAAGAGACAAATTTATTTACAAATCAGTTACCAAGGGGGAAGAAGAGAAAAGGAGGTGAGGGGAGGGATAAATTAGGGGGTTGGGACTGACACACACACCACTATAAATAAAATAGATAACCAACAAGGACCTACCATACAGCACAGGGAACTATATGCAATATTTTCAGTATAATTATATATATTCCTTTATAGTAACCATAAGGGAAGCAATCTGAAAAGGAATAAATATATGTGTGAGTGTGTGTGTGTGTGTGTAACTGAATCACTGTCTTGTAAACCTGAAACAAACACAATATTATAAATCAATTCTACTTCAATAGGGACTTCCTAGGTGGTGTAATGGTAAAGAATACTCCTGCCAATGCAGGAGACACAGAAGACTTGGCTTCAATCCCTGGTTCAGGAAGATCCCATGGAGAAGGAAATGGCAACCTACTTCAGTATTCTTGCCTAGGAAATCCGACGGACAGAGGAACCTGGCAGGCCACAGTCATGGAGTTGCAAAGAGTAGGATGTGATTGAGCGATTGAGCATGTACACATACACACACATGCTTCAATATATCTCCCAAATAGAAATGTATATACTCCTCAAAAAAGCTATATCATAATTTATAGCTATCTATAGTTAAAGAGACTATGCTTTTGTTAATGAGCTAATCCTGTATCTCATTCCTCATTCACCAAATATTCCCTTTCCAAAGTTAAACCCGGAATAATTATATATATATATTTATATTAACATATAATATATAACAATTACAGATAATAATATAAAGAGTAATACATCAATTTACGTGTGTGTGTGTGTGTGTGTAAAATGGAAATGGCTCACAAATGGAAAGCCATGGAAATGGCTTTGTGAGATCCAGAAAGTGGAGTTTGCTTATGTATTACTATCATTCAAAGTAAGTGACAAATACATGGAAACAGATGGTGTAGATACTAAAATACAAACTGAAACTTTTAAATCCATATATTTTATGGTCTTAATAAAAATGTTGATGTTAGTAACATAAATAAGAATATGACATCTTAAATTTAATTGCTACCGCTCAGAACTGTTTTCTCCAAAGCTCACATGATGTTTCATCAAGAGAACAGAGTACAGTAATCGGCACTTTTCTTGCTAGTTTTTAAGTCATTAACTGCTAATAGGTAGTTAGAGAATAAAAACAGGAAGAGCTGTAAAACTACTATCTCTTTATTCCTAACTCAGGATCCTTTCCAATTATACTAAGTTTAGATAAAGTAATTTGCCTTTGAGTGCTTAGTCGCTCAGTCGTCTCCAACTCTTTGTGACCCCATGGGCTGTAGCCCACCAGGCTCCTCTGTCCGTGGGGATTCTCCAGGCAGGAATACTGGAGTGGGTTGCCACGCCCTCCTCCAGGGGATCTTACTGACCCAGGGATCGAACCGAGGTCTCCTGCATTGCAGGTAGATTCTTTACCACCAACAGTAAAAGGAAGAAATTAACTAACTGATGATCATGAGCAGATGCCCCTAGACCTTCTGGTGCCTAAAGACTGATCACCAGCAACCAGAGAATTGTGCAGGAACAATCACACACCCCTCCCTTACTTGCCTTTAAAACTGCTTTGGGGAGTTTGGGGTTTAGACCACCCTCCTCCTTGTATTGGTGTCTTTATGAGAAATGTTGCATTTTCCTTCACTACAACTTGGTGTCAGTAGTTTGGCTTTACTATATGCAAGTGAGCAGACCCATGTTTGGTTTGGTAACAATTTCCATCACAGCATTTACATCTGGTGTAGTATCTATAGAAAAACATAGCAATAGTTCCAACAAAATATGCCTAGTGTTTGGTGAAGTCAGTGTGGGCTAGAAATAGATTTAAACAAACAACTCATTTGTCCCATAAAACGATTACAGATATTTTTGCATTCTTCTACTATTTTGATGCCGCCACCAGGTGGCGATAGTGGTAAGGAACCTCCTGCCAACGTAGGAGAAATGAGACATGGATTCCATCCCTGGGTCTGGAAGATTCACTATTTTGTTGTTTCTTCATCTACTGCTATTTGAAACTTATGATAAACTGAGTGACCTAATATACACAATTCTTGTAAATCACAGTATCACATCATATAATAGTAATGACTTACAAACCCAGATTCCTACTGAGAAATGGAATATTGCCTGCCCTATCAGTAAACAAAAACAATAGAATAGGAAACAATAGAATGGAAAAGACTAGAGATCTCAAGAAAATCAGAGATACCAAGGGAACATTTCATGCAAAGATGCGCTCAATAAAGGACAGAAATTGTATGGACCTAACAGAAGCAGAAGATATTAAGAAGAGGTGGCAAGAATACACAGAAGAACTATACAAAAAAGATCTTCATGACCCAGATAACCACGATGGTGTGATGACTTACCTAGAGCCAGACATCCTGGAATGTGAAGTCAAGTGAGCCTTAGGAATTATCATTGTGAAAAACGTTAGTGGATGTGGTGGAATTCCAGTTGAGCTATTTCAAATCCTAAAAGATGATGCTGTGAAAGTGCTGCACTCAATAAACCAGCAAATTTGGAAAACTCAACAGGGGCCATGGGACTGGAAAAGGTCAGTTTTCATTCCAATTCCAAAGAAAGGCAATGCCAAAGAATGCTCAAACTACCACACAATTGCACTCATCTCACATGCTAGCAAAGTAATGCTCAAAATTCTCCAAGCCAGGCTTCAACAGTACGCAAACTGTGAACTTCCAGTTGTTCAAGCTGGTTTTAGAAAAGGCAGAGGAACCAGAGATCAAATTGCCAACATCCGCTGGATCAGTGAAAAAGCAAGAGAGTTCCAGAAAAACATTTATTTCTACTTTAATGACAATACCAAAGCCTTTGACTGTGTGAATCACAACAAACTGTGGACAATTCTGAAAGAGATGGGAATACCAGACCACCTGACCTGCTTCTTGAGAAACCGGTATGCAGGTCAGGAAGCAACAGTTAGAACTGGGCTTGGAACAACAGACTGGTTCCAAATCAGGAAAGGAGTACATCAAGGCTATACATTGTCACCTTGCTTATTTAACTTATATATGCAGAGTACATCATGAGAAATGCTGGGCTGGATGAAGCACAAGCTGGAATAAAGATTGCAGGGAAAAATATCAGTAACCTCAAATACGCAGAGGACACCACCCTTATGGCAGAAAATGAAGAACTAGAGAGCTTCTTGATGGAAGTGAAAAAGGAGAGTGAAAAAGTTGGCTTAAACATTCAGGAAACTAAGATCATGGCATCTGGTCCCATCACTTCATTGCAAATAGATGGGGAAACAGTGGCTGACTTTATTTTTCTGGGTTCCAAAATCACTGCAGATGGTGATTGCAGCCATGAAAGTAAAAGACGCTTACTCCTTGGAAGGAAAGTTATGACCAACCTAGACAGCATATTAAAAAGAAGAGGCATTTCTTTGCCAACAAAGGTCCGTCTAATCAAGGTTATGGTTTTCCCAGTGGTCATGTATGGATGTGAGAGTTGGACTATAAAGAAAGCTGAGTGCCAAAGAATTAATGCTTTTGAACTGTGGTGTTGGAGAAGACTCTTGAGAGTCCCTTGGGCTGCAAAGAGATCAAACCAGTTCATCCTAAAGGAAATCAGTTCTGAATATTCATTGGAAGGACTGAGGTTGAAGCTGAAACTCCAATACTTTGGCCACCTGATGCGAAGAACTGACTCCTTGGAAAAGACCCTGATGCTGGGAAAGACTGAAGGCAGGAGGAGAAGGATAAGACAGAGGATGAGATGGTTGGATGGGATCACTGACTCAATGGACATGAGTTTGAGTAAGCTGTGGGAATTGGTGATGGACAGGGAAGCCTGGCGTGCAGCAGTCCATAGGGCCAGAAAGAGTTAGGCATCACTAAGCAACTGAACTGACCTGATCAGTAAACAAAGGATATTACCATCATCAGCAATTGCAGCCTTTCAAAGGTGAGTCATTTACCCCTGAGGTAACTCAGGGAGGAAAGACTATCTACCATCTAGCAGCCATCAAACTGTAGCCACTCCCTATGGTGAGCCCTGAGGAAACTCAGGATGTGAAAACACAGGGTACTGTCCCCCAGATAGCTGAGGTACATATCAAAGAAATGATATCAATGAACCCAGATATTTGCATTTTCCCATACACAGAAAAACTTATTTCCTTGAGATTTCTAGTTTGCTTTAATTAACAGTTATTTTTTGTTCTGCTACCTGCCTTTTGTTGCAAAACTCCTATATAACCTAGTTTCCCGCTCATCTTCTCAGAGTAGTTCTCTCAGGTTTGCTTGAGATGCTGCCTTCTGAGCTTGAGGTCCTAAATATCTCATAACTCTCAACTTTTAGGTTGTGAATTTTTTTTAATGGACATTGTAAATAATGATGTATTTTCCAAGTATGGAACTACAAAATTCTTCAATTTGTACATTTTCCCTATAAGATATGATGTTGATTCCTGGGCAGTACAACTCCTTCATGATTTAGTCCCTGCTTACTTGCCCAGTTCTTTCCTTAGGCATTTTCTTTGATGCTTTAAGTTGCAGAAACATCATACTATTTTAGTTCCTTAAAGATGAAATGTTCTCCCATGTTTCCACATTGTGCTCTTCACCCAACACGCACCCCTGTCTCACTCTCTCTGTGGTCTTCCCTGACTCTCGTGAAGGAGTCAGGAATTAAACTTGAAGAAAAGAAAAAAAGGATATACAAGAAAAAAACCAAAACAATGTGCAATCAAAAATTAAAAATAAAGACTTAGGAAATCTTTTCTCTTCATCTTGTACTTAACTCTATTATAAGTGTTACTATTTTGTTATAGTTGTCCAGTTGTATACATATATCTTTCCAATGAATTTAAATTCTATGATAATAGGAGTCATGCTTTTATATACATGCTCATTATTTTAATATCAAAAATGTTAATTTGCACTAACTTAAAACTTATCCAACATAGCCAACTTGACACTTTTTAATGCACTAAATGATGATGTTTTATTGATAATGCCTAAGAAGTGTTTTATCCTAGGTTTTAACACAGAACATAAATTGAAACAATAAATTTTATATTTTATGAGTCTCTATTTCATTAAATGAAAACATTTTAAAGTTTTAAAATAATTTTTATTTTTATAAAGCATTTATGTTAGGCACTAATCTACAGTTTCATTGGCCATTTTTCCTTTTATTAATATTTTAGTTAAGGAATTCTTTCTGTTATTTGGCATAATTTCATCATGTTATGATCTCAATATATAAATTCTTTCAAACATATCTATCTCTATTTTCTTTAAGAAAATGAAGGAACTTAAGTAGGCAAGACACATATAATATCACTTAATGTTCAATAATTCACAGGTTTAATTTCTATTCAGTATAAAAACAACCTTATTTTCTCTTTCAATGTCATCGTGTTACCAAGTCCAGGCTTGCTCTGCTTGCCACATGACAGGCCAATGAATCCGAGAGACGAGGTGTTGAGGCAAGGAAGAGACTTTAATCTGAGAGCTGGCAGAAGAGAAGAAGGCAGGCTAGCACCTCAAAATAGCCATCTTATTAGGGTCTGGATGCCAGGTTCTTTTATAGATCAGAGAGAAAGAAGCAGTGAGGAACTAAAGTCAAAAGGCAGAATAGAGAGGGAGATGCAGTGGGGAAGTAAATGAGAGGATCTTCAGTCTTGCAAAACATCGCCAAGGGAATGTCCATGCTTCAGAAGGGTGTGTTAATCTCTTCTATTTGCAAGGCAGGGACAAACTGTCTCTCCATGAGCTGAACAAAGGCACTTTAGTTTACAGTCCAGCAGAGGGGCAGGGGCCTCCAGGCAGGCCATTGATATGATTATAATAATGAAAGCAAGTCAAAGATACAGTTTCCAACATGGAGTCAGAATTGGCTTCCTCCCTGCAACAATTGCATGAAAAAAGAGTAAGAATTTTAGACTCTATAGTCTTTAAAAATAGGCCTATGTTTGGACACAAATACCTCGCTTTTTAAGATACTCAGCCATAATAAGCAGCCCTCTATGGAAATTCCAGTGCATTATCTGCCCCAGACTCTAGCAGTTAGTCTTCTGCTGCTGTCTTTTCCTTTTTGATTTGCCCCGGATCTGAATCTTAGATCACAGCAACCTCTACCCTTCATTACTATATTATCCTGCTTCTCTATAACTGAGTGATGCAGATGTTGAAAAAATCAAATAAATTTGAAGGTCTAATAGTCTTTATTCAACAATTCATGAATCAGGCAGCATCCCATGTAGCAACTAGAAAGATATTTCAAACTTTGGGAATTACTGGTAGGTGAGCAAAATTTGCTTGCTACCCCAAAATGTTTCTCTTTGACACGTAGATTGTTTTGAGCTGAAAACAATCACAGTCCAAAAGACTCAGGAAGACCCTTTGATCTTCCCATCAACTGCTTAAAAGGATAAAGAGGGCCCATTCACCCTAGGAAACTATAGTAGAACAAATGCTAGGCCTGGTAGACAGCAAGAAATCGAGCACAGTTAGTTTGTTAAAATCCCTCTCTGTGTCCCCTTTTCTCTGTATGGCCCAGCAAACATTTGTTTAGCAAACGTTTGCTTTTGTATCTCCATGTGAATTGTCTTCCTCCCATCTGAAGTCCCAAACTGCTACCCTCAACATCCTCTTTAGTCTTAAATGAAGTTGGTATATAAGGTGAAGTCTTTCGCCATTTTGATGAGATACTCAGTTTTCCTGAGTCTCTCCCAAGTAAACATTTTATTAAACTTTGTTTGATTTCCTCTTTTTAATGTGTCTTATGTCAATTTAATTCTTAGACCAGCCAGAAGAACCTAGAAAAGTACTTCCCCAAATCCTGCTTATTGTGATCACAATAATCCTTTAGAGCACTGTATCCCCTCAAAAGCTTAAGTGCATGTTCACAACTGCTGACCAGCAGGGAGAAGATCTGGAACATGGGAAAAGAAGCAAAGACAGTAACCAACTTAAGGATTATAAACCTGGAACTATAACCTGTGAATGTCATGGGAATTTAGCAGAAACATCATGACCTATGGATAACACATCAAAAATCAACAAAACTGCAAAGTCATAGCTGAGAGTGACTCTAATGACTTAAATTTTGATTGCATCTCTCAGTTAGCCTGAGGAAGAATTGGAACAATTCTTCAATGATTCCAATAGGAAGAATTCAACAATAGGAAGAATTGTTAAAAAGAGAAATCATAGTCCCAAGATGATGTCACCTGTGTTAAAGCTCATGTTACCAAGCATAGATTTTATACACCTAACTTAATGCAGTTTCAATCTCCGCCAGAAATGTAATCTTAATGGACCAGTTTGGAATTTTCTGGTCTGCACCAGTGAGGTAATCTGTCCTGTGGAGTATTTTGTCCTCTCTACTCCCTAGAGGAAGGAGAGGCAATGGGCATAAAACACATGCTGTTCTTTCCCCATCCCTATGCCAAAGAAGATGTCCTGACCTAAAAAAAATAACCCCTTCTTTTTTCCTTTTGTTAATGGCTTCCTTGACATAAGCCCTCTTACAAAAGCTCTTCATTTTGTACTGCTCCTTGGAGGGTCCTTCTAGTTCCTAGATGGGATGCTGCCCCATTCATGAATTGTTGAATGAAGCCAATTGGCTCTTCAAATTTATTAGGTTGAATTTTTGCTTTTTAATCACATGAATGAGAGTAGGTGCTTCCCTGGTGGCTCAGTGGTAAAGAATCCACCTAAAAATGCAGGAGACTTGGGTTCAATCTTTGGGTTGGGAAGATCCCCTGGAGGAGGAAATAGCAACCCACTCCAGTATTCTTGCCTGGGAAATGCCAGGGGCAGAGGAGCCTGATGGGTTACAGTCCATGGGGTCATAGAAGAGTCAGAAACAACTTAGTGACTAAACAACAACAATGACATGATAGCAGGTGAAGAAGAAAACATCCTGCAATACTTGTATCGGTTTCAGAGTTGAATTGCTTCTGGCTGCACATAAAGCTTTGGAGTAAACAGTTTATTGGAAATATATTGGAGTAGCTAATAGAAGTAAGGGAACAGATAATAACTAAGTCTTAGGGCTCCTTTCACACTAGAATAGTAGGATTTCAGGGGCTTTTTCTTCCTTGAGTGCAGGAGACTCTGTGTTAGTGATTTTAGGTCAATTTCAGGTCCACTGAAGTTTAAATTCCCGAAGGAGTAGGTTATCAACTTGGCCTGAATCAAACAAGTATCTGTGGATTTCTAGGGTAGAGGGTGGTGAAACTGAGCAGGATCCTACGGGGCCTTCCCAGGACAGGCTTTCTCCCATATTCTCTGCTCTAGCTCCGCTCTTAAGTACCTGGATAACAGTATCTGTTGCACTCTCCTGAGTTGTTTTACAGATGTGAACCCCCTGCCCTCACCGCCACATGGACAAAGCTAACTACTTGATAACCATGAGCATATAGCCCCACAGGGCCCCATGGAGCCTGAGAATTGTTAACCCCTGTGACAGCACACTGTTACCTCACCATCAGTTAATCAGAGACGTGTGCACAAGCTGATCACACACCTTACAACCCTCCTCCCTTCCCTGGCTTTTAAAAATGCTTTGCTAAAACCCTATGGGGAGCTTGGGGCTTTTTAGGGCAATAGCCACCTACCTCCTAGCAGGGTCCTGCAATAAACCTTTCTCTGCTCCAAACTCTGATGTCTTGGTCTGTTTGACCTCACAGGCACAGAATCTTGTGCTAACAGTGATGCTTCTCCGGAATTATCTGGCTGTTTGTAGAGAAGAGGGGATCAGTGTGAGCCAGCCAAGCACCTCACGTGATTTGTATTCTCCTAATATACTGTCTACTACAAACTGGCACTTACCATGGGCACTTGCTGTCCACCCCTACAAGGATTAAATAACCTATGCTGCTGCAGCTGCTGACCTTCAACACCCCTTGAAGGGAGTTCAGGCTGGAGAGTAGAAATGAGGCACTCTGCGCTCTAAAAAACTTGGCAGCACAGGTCTTCAGATAGATAAATATTTTCAGGAACTGATTTTATGAGCCCAATTCTTGCATCTCCTCATATCTAAGAAAACACTAAATTCTTTCATGGTGGTCTATTCCTCATGACTAGCAGAAATCTGCCAAAAAAAAAAAAAAAAGTGCTTGATTGCATGAACTCCCCCTTCATCAAAACCACATATATATTGACCTTCCTCCACTATTTGAGCAGCTTCTCAGTTGCTGTCTCCCAGGCTGAAGTCCTCATTTCACCCTGGATAAAGCTTAACCTGCAAGTTTCACATTGTGCAATTTTTTAAGTTGACAATATTATACACTTTCCACAGTTTGTGTAATATGTTGGACTTTGAACTGAGATAAAATAACACACACACATTAAAACAAATCTCTTCATTTGCTCACCTCCCCCCTTTTTAAAAAATCTCCTTTGTTTTTAAATCTGCTTTTAATCACATCTTTTAGATAAATTAGATCCATGTAGTATTGAAAAAAATTAGTTTTGATGGCTAACTATTGGATTAACTGGACTTCAAGTTTCCACATAGGATATACACTGTGTGACTTTTGTTTAAAATTATAAAGTAAATTAAATTAAGAAACATATTCTCTTTACTTCTGACATTCACAATGGTATCTGTCTCCAAGGTTGGAAAGTACACTCATTAGATATTAAGAAAGAGAAATATTCGCATTTACAAAAGCAAACTTAAAGGTAAGTACATTCTATTATAAAGCACTCAGGAATTTTATGCATTTCCTAATGATTGTAAAGAGATGTACAATAGATCATCTTCAGGGTTGAATGTTTGCTCTCTTAACATCAATGAAAAGTTATAGAAGAATCATACTAATGTCACAAGTAATGGAAATCATTTCTAAACATGGAGGAGGTCAAATGTAGTTTGTAGTAAGTAAACTGCATTTGCTGAATCAAGCTTTTCAATCTAATTAGTTTAAAGTCAATGAGTATACCTTATGACCTTTGGAACAGTTATCCATTTGAAAAGATTTTTGGCCCATAGACCTTTGTGAACTTTCTTCAGTATGTGACAAATTTAATACATAAAATCTTTCCAAACTCACTCATTTTTGTTCAGAGTTCTGGCCAAAAAAGATAATATTTAAGCTGGGAAGACTTCAGATAATCTGAGGAAGCAGCCTGAGTTTTGAAGAAAGCATAATATTTTAAAATTTATTATATAGTTAGCAAAATAAAGACAAGGTCATGAATCAGACAATGGAAAAGAGGCTCAAAAATCTTTGTTTCCAGGCTCTATGGGCTGTAGAATTTCTATTCTGCCAAATAAAGTTGATTAAACTGAGACTGGCAAGAACAAATAACATAGATAAGCCATTAAATATGGCGTTTTTCTCTTTTCCACTCTTTCTCTCAGAATATAACCTATTCCATTACTTTGAACTAATGCACATAAAAATTCATTCTAGAAGAACCATGAAATTACAATTTTATTCAAGGCAGAAAAATATGAAATTCTTTACTTTCAGAAATTTGGCTGAGTAGAATATTTCCATTTTTCTGACAATGTTTGAAGTAAGTGTTTAGTGGTGGAAAATGCTATACTTGCCATAGCAACATTGGAAGGCTACACAGAAAGTATATCATTATGTTTGCTTCAGATTGTGTGAGAAAGAGAGAGAGTGTGTGTGTGTGTGTCTGTGTGTGTGTGTGTGTGTGTGTGTGTGTGTGATCCACATGAGTGACTTACCTTGCTGTCAGAGAAAGGAACCAAATTCTAAGCTATAGTTATTATTTAACACCTTCTCCATACTTCCTTTCTAAGCTGCTTCTTCTGCCCATATCTGCTATTTGATGAAAGATTCTATCATCCATAGTGTAACCCCAATTAGAAAGTCTGAATTATTTACTTCTTTTCAAGGACCTCTAAATAAAACCCAATTACTGGAAGGTCTTCACCTTTTCGTTCTAATGGGGTACTTTCCTGTACACTAATTTCCTTGAAAATACTATCTTTGAAATCTGGACAAACTGATTAAAGCATCAGAGAACAACCAAGGCAGTCAGAACTAAGGAGCTAGGTTCCTAGAATAAGGGTTAGGAGTTTGAGGTGGGCCTCACAGTTGCCTCTATTTCCCCCTTAAACATTTGCCTATTTTTGAGGCAGACAAAATAAGATAAAAAGTCTTCAATTCTGAAACTTGCTGCAATTTGGCCAAAGCAGCCAGGATTCAAAGTGTCATTAAAGGGAGAAATTGGAGAAAAACAAGACAGACACTTCTTTTGTAATTTATCTTCAAAGTTAACTTCTTAGCTACTCATGCATGAGCAAGGACCCAAGAAACAAAGTAGAAAGGATTTGCTGAGAAGGTAAAGAATTAAGCAGAGGTTTCAACAGTCATGAAGGAGGTGTTGAAGATACAGAGGTTCCATGTTAACAAAACAGTAAGCGCTTCAGACGAAGGCATCACCACCAAGGAGGGAAAGAGTTCCCTGCTAGCTAACAATATGGAGGTATCTTAGTTCCTGTCCATTCTCAAGTCACTTATTCCAACTTCCAGTATCTTTGTGAGCCTCCAAAAGCCTTCCGATTATCATCTAAACTTTTTAAAAACTCAGCCATAATTTTCTGTTGTTGGTGCTGTTGCCTTGTGGAATCAGAAAAGCCACTGAAGGGGCCTTGGGTCAAGATGGCCGACTAAGGGAACGTGGAGCTGACCTCCCCCCATGAACACATCAAAAATCCATCTCCCTGTAGAACAATTCTCTTTGAAAATTAACTGGAAACTGGCAGAAGGACTCCTTCTGTAAGACTGTAAGATACACACGTGACCAGATAGGAATGGAAGAAAAGTGATTGGGTCAGGACTTGTGTCCCATGGTAGGGGTGATTCAGAGGAAAATGGAGATTACACAGAAAGACCTGCTCCCTGGGGAGTAAGCCATTTAAGCCATTGATTGGACATCCCAGTCCTAGGTTCCTACTCTTGAAAGGCTTGCTCATGAAAGGCAAGCCCCATTGACTGGTAGGAGAATCACTGGGACTAACAGAAGGACTGTGGGAAGAGTGGGTTCCACTCATGAGGAACATAAGTGTGCAGGCTTGGCCCCAAGGCAGGGCAGAGAGCGGTCTGATGTAGTAGCCCCTGGGATTTTCACGACTGCCTCACGGCACACCCCAGCCTGAGCACTTTGGCTCCAGTCACTCCTCATCACTGGATCTGGGCTGGCCACAACAGGGCGAAGACTTGACTGTGAGACACAGAGGTGACCCGGTCCTGGGATGGAACGGGTATTCCGGCGGATGCTATTATTGCGGTTTACCCAAGAAGTGCCTCTGAAGCAGTCGAGATCTCTAACAGCAAGCCACTTTCAGCACAACTCACTCCTAACTGCTCACCGAGAGTCCATGTGGGCCCTGCTTACCCTGTGGAGTGATTTCACAACAGCGTGGGACAGCAGAGCCTGGAGGCAGTGACTGGCTGTGAGAAACGAGGGCTCTTGCATACCTGGAAAGCTGCGGGCACCTGGATAGATAGCACACTGGACCTCCGTCGGCAGGAGCCTACATGGGCACCACTTGCTTCAGCACTGCCCTCTGTGGGACAAGCAGGCTGGTGCCGGAAGAGGGGAAGACACACACTTGGAGGGAGCAGGACCATCTAGGGCTGGACCTTCAGGGCTTCCTGCTCAGGCAACTTGGAATCAGATCCTGCTCCCACTAGGGAACTGATTGCCACTGAGCAAGGGGGAAGTCCTGCCTCACACCTGAATGGATGAAAAGGAAAACATCTTTATTTAAAGTTTCTTTTTGCTTAATTAAGTAAACGTGCAGTTGACCCTTGAACTGTGTTGTTGTTTTTTTTTCAATAAATACACAGTACTTCGTGATCTGTGTTTGCTTGAATTCACAGATGAAGAACTCCAGATAGGAAGAGGCAACTATTAAAATTACACATGGATTTTTCACTCCCAGGGATCAGTACCTCTAACCCCAGGGTTGTTCAAGGGTCAATTGTAGTTTTTATTGCTTGTGTCCAAGAATTCTAATCAATATCTGTATATTTCATGAAGTCATGAAGATAATCATGTGAAATAATACACATAGAATTCCTAGCATAATATATGACATACAAAAAGCACTGATTAAATACGTTATTACTTTTTTATAATTAATAGACTAACATATGACAGTGCACATTTTCTAATGTTCAATAAAACATATATTTGCATATGGTAGAATTTTAAATCATTATCTTTAACTACAGTTAGAGTTCCCAGGTATATTTACTCAGTGCAAGAAGTCTAATTTAATTTAGTCTTGCAGTGCCTTTTTCATCATCCAATAAACCCTTTAAAAATTAGCACTAGACCAGAAGGATACGGGCCTAACAGCTTGTAGGAATGTGAGAGTATCCAACTTATCCTTAAGTAACTAACAGCTGTATGTCCTGACTGAATCATTCTCATTTAATCAGACACTCTGCTGAAGGTAACACTTGTTTGTATCTTTCCAGTCTGAAACTAAAAGGCAAATACAGTGGATTAGTTGCTTCCTTATAAACCACATGACCTGGAGTCTGGAAACTATTTAAAGACAGTTTGTATTCCTCTTTTACTCATTAATGTATCTTCTTTTTATTTATGTCTCAGCATGCCAGAAACAAGGTCGAGCGGTTCTGACTGGTTATTTCCTATTGTCCCTGGGAGAGACACTCTCCATGATATTATCTAGTTTAGGATATTGTGGAAGCCAGTGGTTTGAAAATATTATCCCCACTTTAATTAAGGATACTTTTATAACTTTAATAGTATTTCCAATGCATGTCTTACTTTTATATCAGTAAGATTATAATTTTTGAAAAAGTGGGAGCCATCATTTATATTATTAGATGAAAACTAACAATACTTTTCTATCTTCCAAAGCATTTAGTTTTCCAACTGAGGTGAAAATTCCCAGCATCTTCTCTGGACCCAGTCGAGTCTTTGTCTTCTTTTAAAGGAGAGGGATTACACTACTGGAGAGAAAAGGCAGGTAGAAGGAAAAAA
The DNA here is from genome assembly GCF_019320065.1 of Cervus canadensis. Taxonomy (NCBI): domain Eukaryota; kingdom Metazoa; phylum Chordata; class Mammalia; order Artiodactyla; family Cervidae; genus Cervus; species Cervus canadensis. Next base: position 51,457,588 of record NC_057397.1, on the reverse strand, counting down.
TGTGGGCTTAGCAAATACATCATAGTCTCATCAGAACCATTTGGTATGCTAATATGAGACGTCAATATAAACCAATTCTTACAAGTAATACGTACAAAATACAGTTATGTGCTAAGTGTTAGTAAGAACAAAAGAAAGCAATCAGCTCTTTTTGGGAAGAGGTTTGAAAGAAAAATCTTTCCAGAGAGTTAAGTTCTCAATTCCACCTTGAAAATTAGTCAGTGATTGCTTAGACAAGGGCATTTCCAAGTCTTGGAAACAGGATATTAAATGGTATAAGGTCATAAAAGTGAATAGATTGTTTGGAAATTGAAGTAGTCAAGTGTGGTTAAAGTGGTCAGGGTTCAGTGTTGGGACAGGGTGTAATATGGGATAAAGATGGTGAAATAAGTTGAGAGGACTCTTAAGCCACGGTGGAGAATTTAAGCTTGTTTTACAGATAAAGCTGAAAGGAGCACCATTCTCATTGTATTAGAAAATTGCACAATAAGGCAGCCTTGCTTCAAAGATACTGCAAACCTATTCAAGAGGATTAAGGCAAGGAATGACACAGTCCAATTTGTATCAGAGAAAGATGACTCTGACAAGAAAATGGATAAGTGGGTAAGACAGTGCTATCTAATAAAAATAGAATGCAAGTCACATATGTAGTTTAATTTTTCTAAAGGAGAAAGAAACAGATAAAATTAGTTTTGTTTTATTTAACCCAATATGTCGCAAATGTTATAATTTTGATATGCAATCAATATAAATATTATTAATTGATATTTTATATTCTCCTCTCTACATTGTGCTCTCAAAATCTAGGTGTGTGTATTTTCGAGTGCTCAATGGTCACATGGGGTGAGGGGCTTCTGTACTAGAGAGTGAAGAAAAAAATGATTAAACACTTGGAGATAAATTGATACAATTTTCTAATGGATAGATGACAGATGAGGGTTATGACTAGAGCGGCAGCAGTGAGAATGGTAAGAGGTGAACTGAGATATTTAGAAAATGGAATCAACAGAACATGGTAATGGATTGAATATTGTGGGTGAAGAAGTGGAAAAAACAAAATATCTGAGGTTTCACTTTGGTTGACTGCTATGGAGGCTTAGGTTTGGCAGGAAGGATAATGATTTTGATTTCATATACCAACTAGAAGACAACTTAGCTGTTTGCAAATAACATATAAATCATAGGAGCTAAGATTTTAGAGTGATTGACAAAAAGTCCAAGTTGATCCATAAGAACAAATTAAGTCATTCGGTAAAATAGAGAAGGAGAACAAGGGTGGAACTCTCACAAATACCATCATATCTAATATTTAATGATATTCCATAAAGAAAAGAACAAACAAAAGAGACAGAAATAACTGGGATGTAGAATGAGAAACAAGAGAAAGCCCTTAGAGATGAAATCTTGTAGAAGGAAATGGGGGATCATCAAAGATCAATGAAACAGAGTAAGAATCAAAAAGTGAAGATAAAGTTTGGTAATTAGGTCATTTTTTTGTATTTTCAAAAATTACCTCCATACTTGTGATTTCTATACCTGTATTTCCATATAAAGTTGCAACATTACTGAGTCTCTAGGGTACATAAATGGATACGCTGCTGCTGGGGCTGCTGTCACTTCAGTCGTGTCCGACTCTGTGCGACCGCATAGACGGCAGCCCACCAGGCTCCCCCGTCCCTGGGATTCTCCAGGCAAGAACACTGGAGTGGGTTGCCATTTCCTTCTCCAATGAGTGAAAGTGAAAAGTGAAAGTGAAGTTGCTTAGTCGTGTCCGACTCTTAGCGACCCCATGGACTGCAGCCTACCAGGCTCCTCCATCCACGGGATTTTCCAGGCAAGAGTACTGGAGTGGGGCGCCATTGCCTTCTCCGATGGATATGCTAGACATTCCAGATATCTTACCAAATTCAACCATCCCCCAAACTCAGAGAAGGTCTTGTCAGTCACTTTAATCGTACTGTTTAGTGAAGTCAGGGTTTCCCAGGTGGCTCAGTGGTAAAGAATCTGCCTGCAATGCAAGAGACTCCGGTTCGATTCCTGGGTCATGAAAATCCCCTGGAGAAGGAAATGGCAACCCACTCCTGTATCCCTGCCTGGGAAATTCTGTGGACAGAGGAGCCTGGTGGTCTATAGTCCATGGGTGACAAAGAGTCAGACATGACTTAGCAATTAAAGCAACAACTTAGTGAGGTCAGGTGACCTGCAAAGGTTGCACACTACCTTTAAATGGCAGACCTGAGATGGAACTCAGTTCTGTCCTTAAAATCTGGTATTTTTCCTACTACATCATGCTGCATTCCCCAAATTCCTGCTGAGCTTCAGCCTCACAACTGCACAACCGCCTTTCTCGGCTTTTAAAATCTTTTATATCTTGTTATCTGAAGATTTTCAGAGTAAAAGAAGCTGAGAAAAATGAGACTGCTAGAGAATGGAACCCATAATATCAAGCAGAGCATCAAAGGTTAAGGAAAATATATCTCTAGAATCAAGCATCACGGCTACTTTTTCTCTGCTCCTACATTAGGAATGCCGTATGCAAGGCTGCACTTTCAAGCTTTCTTGAGGTCAGTATGGTCTGCCAGTGCTATTCTCTTGAATAATGTATGTTTGGCCCAGAAAATGACCTTATCTGCTGGTTAGCATCTTTTATATTGAAAATTTTACATCAATCAAGTCAAACTGAAGAGCTTTTTGGTAAACATTTGCTTTTCATTTTTATTTACGAATAACATTTTAAATTCATGCACCATGATGTGCAATTTTAATAATAAGAATCATAGAGATATCAATACAATGTCAATACAGTATGTATCTGACATACTGTTTCAGGTGTTTTTGAATTGTATTGAGTGATTTAGTCTTAAGTTTTTCAAAACATAGGGGTAAATATTTAATGGGATGTAAGACTTTGTTGTCCCTGCCCAAGAAAGATCAGAGCTTCCCGCAAGCTGACTTCACATTTGGCATAGGCTTCTGATGTCAGGAAGTTAGAAGACATTTCAATCAAATTATCATTTTAATTAAAAGGTGGCTCTTAAAGAGGATTTTGAGAAAGATAACCTGAACTGTATAAACAATCCTAACCAAATTCTACTGGAAATTGCATACTTGTAGATTATATGACTTTATTTTTCTGAAGAAAGGCGATTGTGCTGTTTCACTGAAATCACGGAAAGATGTTATAAACTACATTTCCAGACACTGAAATGCATCCTTTCTTTTGTGTATATCTTTAAGTGCCACTCCCTCCTTAAAACTGCCCCCTTGTCTGTTCATTTAGATGTAATTTTTTTTCCTTCTTCCTCTGAATGGTATTAATAAATAGTGGGAGAATTTTATCATGCTATTATGGCATTAATCACATTCAGCCTTTTATTGAAAGGATTAGTGTTCTATTACTTATACATGCTTTGATAGGTTAAAATTCTTGAAAACTATTATCATTTTCTATTTATTATGGAATATGCTCTGTCACCTAGCTGCTGACTCACATACTCAAGTGGGTTCTTGATGAATGCTTTTGAAACAAAGGGGTTAGTTAGGGTTGTCTTTCTGGGGAAGTGAAGCAAGGTCAACGAGTGCTGAGAACTGTAGCTCTTCTTACAAGCATCATCTGTACCCCAGTCTCTTGTTTTGTGCCAGTTCCCTCCATCTCCCTTCTTATGCTTCATTCTCTTGCATAATCAAATCACACTGTGTCTGAAAACGCCTTGTCTCTTTGCTTTTGCCTGTGTTTTTCCTGCTTCCTGTAATGCTTGATGTGTGTGTGTGTGTATGTGTATGTATATGTGTGCAGAGGTTGGGGGAAATGATAATACCAAGCAAAGAAAGTTATTTTTTAATAAGTAATAATAGCTACCAGTTATATAGTGCTGACTCTATTCTTGATGTTGTTCTAAGCGCTTTAAAATACGAACTTCTTTGGTTCTTATAACAGAAGGTCATTATGAGAACCTTCTGGCTGAACTAATATTTTATTTCCATATTTAAAAGATAGCCATGAGAGCAGAGAGGTCAATTAATTTGCCCCAAATCATACAATCTGTATGTTGCAAGGTAGCAACTATAACAGAGTCAAAATACTGACAGAAGGATTGTGCCCATTTAAACTCTGCCACTTCCTTAATAATGAGATATACTGACTAGGATGAACATTTTTGGTGCCATCAGGGTGAAACAACATTCTATCTACATTCTCTTTCTTTTTCAGACTTAGTCATCTTCAAAAGCAAAATCCTTTAAGTTTTATAAACTTTTGACCAAGCCTGACAAAATATCTTAGTGTTCATTTCTGGCCGAAGAGTAAAATAAACAAATAATGTATAAATGCACAAGTGAAAATTAGCTAGTAAATGAATCTGTCATACATGTTTTTCAGGCAATTTATTCATTGATGCATCTTTTTTTAGAAAATTCTTTCTAAAGTGACCAATGAAGGATTTTACACATGTAGTCTTAAAATGTATTGGCAGCTTTGATATTTCAAAATGACTCGTGCTTTTTAAAAAAGATTCATAATAATACATTATGAGAATTTTTTCATGTGTGTATTAAGAGCATACACTATTTGGCTAATATTTCTAAGAGAGTTTCTTAAAGCATTGAAATATTTTCACAAGACAGTCTGAATGGCTGAGAGAATGTGAAAACTTAACAAGGTTCTAGTTTAATGCAACTTTAGGAAACTGAGCTGTTTTACTAGAATTACTGTATAAATTTTATTTAGCTGGTAGATATAATCAGATAAAATATTTTCAAATATTTTATTCTGTTCATGAAAACCAATTCTGTCATTTTAAAGATGTTACTGACTATAATTTTATTATATTTTCAATAACTTTACTGAATGCTTTTCTTTTAAAACAAATTTTATTTGAACTTTTCATTTTATTTCCTTTCCTCTTGGAATTCCCAAAAAAAACTTGATCAAATCCAGTCTATATCTCTCTTGGCTTTGCATCTATCTAGAATGCTTAAATATGTCTTTTATATTTGTTAAATGCACCCTTAACATCCTGTCCCTTTTTTCTATTTATTAACAATAATGATATATATATATATAAATAGATTAATTCATCTTTGATGGTTGAGACATGTCTAAATCACTCCCCCACACCACCTGGTTTGCTAATTCAGTTTGTTCCTTATTTTTAGATTTTGTTTCAATAACTTTCCTAGAAGCCACACTCTGTGAATAAGCTTTTTTCAACTGAAAATAAGATGGACATGCAAAACTTCAGAAACTTTGGTTCTAGCTCAATTATTGTGATTATTTATTTTCATGACATTTAGTTTTCATAATTCCATTGTTACTCTTTCCTGTAATTAATTTTCATTAACCTTAAAGGGACCTTGTCTCTTTCTTACAAGGAAACCTTTTAAATACAAATTCACTCCAACTTTCTAATCAAAATGCTCACACCACTTAATACTTGGATCCTACTTTTCTGTTTAGCCTTAGCTCCCATCTTTACATCTTATACTTGACTTCTTGAGCAGAATTTCACTACATGTTCTTTGAAAACAACTTTGCCTTTGCATATATTGTTCCTACCTCCCAGAATACTTATCTTCTTGTCTTGTTAATCTTCTATTTATCCTTTAAAACTCAGATCAGATTCCAATTCTTTAAGAAACTCATTGCTAATTTCCTTAAAGAACACTGGCAATTCTGCTATATTAATCACTATCCCTTGTGTAAACTTCTATGTTAGAATTAACACCTACTAAACAGTGAGTTCATTGCAGTGAGGATTATATTTTATTCATTCTAAATCTCTGAAGATTAATAGAGTGTCTAGTACACCTTCATCACTGTAAGTATAACATTTTCCATTTAATAGTGCTTACTAGGGGCCAGGAAATACATTATACCTTTCAGATAATTGATTTTACATAACACAGAATCCCTATGAAGTGGCCATTATTTTCACCCTGATTTTCTGATGGAAAAAATAAAAAAATGTCAGAAGATGTACCGACTTGCCCAAAGTCATGGTACAGTGAATGGTGGAAGCATAATTTGAACTTAGATTATCTGGCTCTTAAGAGAGAGCTCTTTACTCACCATGTCAAGAGACACACCAAGCAACTTGTGATGCACTGACTTTCTAGAAAGAAAACTACAACCTAGTATAGCAAAATTTACTGAACTTACTAAAAATGTATCAGAGATAAAGACTGTAAGATTAAGTCAGTGAAAAAGAGAGCAATTGGCTTTTATTTTATCATTTGCATATATAGTTCTCATCATGGATAGTTATTTTGTATATTAAAGCATCATGATAGAGAATGAATATTGCTGAGCTTGATTCTCAAGGCAAAAGCAAGATCTTTGGGGTGTTACAGAATTTGCACTTAGCTCTGCAACTTAAGGCTTGTTTGACCTTGAATGCATTGCAGTACCAAAGCCTGTTTTCAATGCTTACACATACTCTCCATCAGGCATTCAGAAGCTCAGCATCTACCATTCTAAATGTCTACCCAGGCACTTACACTCCTGACTTTGTAATTAGAGAAATTTGCCTTTCCTCAGTTCAAGGAAAATTTGAAGATCAAGATGCATTACTTTCTTAAAATCATTTGTCATTTGTTAATCTTAATATCTGTTCATACTTGCCTTCCTGTCATACTCAAGGGAATTGCAAATGACAGCAACCCATTCTCACCATTTTCTGAAGCCTGATGAAATGTAGTTTCTGCTACCACCCTCTCTTTAAGCAATAGCAATGGGGGAGAAATTGTATAAAATATTTGTACCGACTAATGAACAAGTGGTCAAGAGTCATTGAAAAACCATCAGATTCTGCAGAGTCTATAACTTTGTACCAAAGCAAGAAACTGTTAAGGTTTACCTCTTTGTGTAAACCTTTATCTCATTTGTGTTTAACTTTACCTCTATGTGTCCTTATAATCATATCCCTTAAATGGCTGGAATTTGTCGCAGGAGGTGAAAGATTAATGATCTAAAACCAGGCTTGTCTGTCCATGGGATTCTCTAGGCAAGAATACTGGAGTGGGTTGCCATGCCCTCCTCTAGAGGATCTTCCCAACCCAGGGATTGAGCCCATGTCTCTGCATTGGCAGGCAGGTTCTTTATCACTAGCACCACCTGGGAAGCCTAAACAATCAGAAACTAGGACTCAAATAATATTCCTGCTATAATGAGCAGCTACTTTTAAAATATAATAAGTATGTTTTAAGTATTAAGTGGCTGAAATCTTTATGGGTGAAACTAATAATAGGAATATTGACATTTTATTGATTATAGACACAATACTGTACAAAATTAAGATTTATACTAATCTGTTAACTGAGGAATCAAAAGGAAACACAACGTGAGTGTTAATCTCCTTGAGGCTTAGATTCATGATCTTTAAAATTAGGATGATAATACTTTAAGTTTAGTTATTACAAAGAGCAAACCAAAAATATATCTGAAAGGCACCTTAACAAGTAATCAATATTTAGTACATTGATGGAAGTGAATACTCTTTAGTCTCTTTTTTTCTCCCAACTTTTATAAGAGCCTTTAGCTGTGACTCTTAACAGAAAATCCTTTTATAAACCCTGGGTGCTTAAATTCTTCCTTGTAAATACTGCAAACTAAAAATAAAACCTTGAGATAAGTGGTCCCCTAATGCATGTACATTTTCTTCATTTATGTTTTTGGTTTTGGTAGTTAAGGAAAACAGCTCTTCATGAAATTATAAGGAGTATGCAAAGCAAAGTATAAGCAATTCAGTTATATTATAGCACAAGGAACTTTTATTGTATTTTAAGAAACACAACAGTTGCTTAAACTGATAATTGGGATGTAGAAATTCTGATTCTATTATTCACATGACATTCAATCATGAAATAAAAATGTAAAGATAGAGAACAGATTATTCCTTGCTAGGAATTAAGGCTAGGAGGACTGAGGGGGTGGGTATGGCTTTAAAAGTGTAGCATGAGGGAACCTTGTATTGATGCTACAGCTCAGTATGTTGAGTTTGGTAACTGTTACAGGAGGCTGCACATCTGATGAAATTGCACGGAGCTGCACACACAAACACCTAAATGCATACACACATAGAGATGAATGCATTTATAAATGAAAGAATGTGTATAGTCTCTGTGGACTGTACCAATGTTAATTAACAGACATTAATATTGTACTATAATTATGCAACATGTAAATATAGGGAGATACTGGGTAAAGCATGCATGGTGCTTACCTGAACATTTCTTTGCAACTTCACACAGATCTACAATTATTTTAAAATGAAAAGCTAGAAAATATGATAATAAGTTGAATATGCAGGGGACTTATGAGTTTCCAAGCATGCAATGAGCACGTATATGCATTATCATTTTAAAATTTACAACATCAGTTTGAGTTGAGCACTGTTGCTGTCCTATTTTCTTCTTATAAGTAAGGGAAATAAGGTTTTGAGCAGTGAAATAACTTACTGAGAAGCAGATAGCCAAATAGAAGAACCAACATAAGCATTTTAGTTTTTTCCCATATTTTCAGTTCAGTTCAGTTCAGTTGCTCAGTCATGTCTGACTCTTTGTGACCCCATGAACCACAGCATGCCAGGCCTCCCTGTTCATCACCAACTCCCAGAGTCCACCCAAACCCATGTCCATCGAGTCGGTGATGCCATCCAGCCATCTCATCCTCTGTCGTCCCCTTCTCCTCCTGCCTTCAATCTTTCCCAGCATCAGGGTCTTTTCCAATGAGTCAGCTCTTCACATGAGGTGGCCAAAGTATTGGAGTTTCAGCTTCAACATCAGTTCCTTCCAATGAACACCCAGGACTGATCTCTTTTAGGATGGACTGGTTGGATCTCCTTGCAGTCCAAGAGACTCTCAAGAGTCTTCTCCAACACCACAGTTCAAAAGCATCAATTCTTCAGTGTTCAGCTTTCTTTATAGTCCAACTCTCACATCCATACGTGACCTTGGAATGTGATATAGAAAAACCATAGCCTTGACTAGACGGACCTTTGTTGGCAAAGTAACATCTCTGCTTTTTAATATGCTGTCTAGGTTGGTAATAACTTTCCTTCACAAGGAGTAAGCATCTTTTAATTTCATGGCTGCAATCACCATCTGCAGTGATTTTGGAACCCAGAAAAATAAAGTCAGCCACTCTTTCCACTGTTTCCCCATCTATTTGCCATGAAGTGATGGGACCAGATGCCATGATCTTCATTTTCTGAATGTTGAGCTTTAAGTCAACTTTTTCACTCACCTCTTTCACTGTCATCAAGAGGCTCTTTAGTTCTTCTTCACTTTCTGCCATAAGGGTGGTGTCATCTGCATATCTGAAGTTATTCATACTTCTCCCAGCAATCAAGGATATGATTATTGGTAGCTAAATAGAGGATCTCTGAATGGACACAAACCATTGCTTCTCATATATCAGACATCCTGTTACCTGGATGGCTAGTATTGTCAATGACCAGGTTGAAAGCACTGGCTGTGGCCGTGGTCAATATAATGCTAAATCTTTACTGGTCTTACTGCTGAAGCTGATTCCTCATACTTTATGTGATAAGGGGGAGAGTAGGTTACAGCTCTTTCCATAAAGACATTGAACAATACTTACCATCAAGAAGCATTAGTGAGGCTTTCTTTCAAATTAATTCTTATCTAATCTGTTTTTATTGCATATTAATGAAACATTCTGTTTTAATAAATAATGGCCTTTAGAGACTCTTATAAGATCCACAACTTTGAAAATAAATGTTGAATGTGGGTGGAAGTAAAATAATTCCCAGTATGGACATATAGTGAGCTACTTAAATGCAGATTACAATATTTTTTAAAAGTTATGGTCAATGGAGTTTCAGCTTCAGCATCAGTCCTTCCAATGAATATTCAGGACTTATTTCCTTTAGGATTGACTGGTTGGATATCCTTGCAGTCCAAGGGATTCTCAAGAGTCTTCTCTAACACCACAGTTCAAAAGCATCAATTGTTGTGCATCAGCTTTCTTTATAGTCCACTCTCACATCCATACATGACTACTGAAAAAACCATAGCCTTGACTAGATGGACCTTTGCTGGTAAAGTAATGTCTCTGCTTTTTAATATGCTGTCTAGGTTGGTCATAGCTTTTCTTCCAAGTAGCAAGCATATTTTAATTTCATGGCTGCAGTCAACATCTGCAGTGATTTTGGAGACCAAAAATATAAAGTCTCTCACTGTTTCCATTATTTCCTCATTTATTTGCCATGAAGTGATGGGACCAGATGCCATGATCTTAGTTTTCTGAATGTTGAGTTTTAAGCCAACATTTTCACTCTCCTCTTTCACTTTCATCAAGAGGCTCTTTAGTTCTTCTTCGTTTTCTGCCTGAGTGTGGTGTCATCTGCATTCTGAGGTTATTGATATTTCTCCCAGCAATCTTGATTCCAGCTTGTGCTTCATCCAGCACTGAATTTCTCAAGATGTACTCTGTATATAAGTTAAATAAGCAGGGTAACAATATACAGCCTTGACGTACTCCTTTCCTGATTTGGAACCAGTCCGTTGTTTCATGTCCAGTTCTAACTGTTGCTTCTTGCCCTACATACAGATTTCTCAGGAGGCAGGTCAGGTGGTCTGGTATTCCCATCTCTTGAAGAATTTTCCACAGTTTATTGTGATCCACACAGTCAAATGCTTTGGCATAGTCAATAAAGCAGAAGTAGATGTTTTTCTGGAACTCTTGCTTTTTTGATGATCCAAATATATATGTACCCTTCTTCTCCCATACAGAATGCACTCACTCCTACTCCAAGTAACAAAACTTGGAACCACAAAATAAAAGTTACCTTATCCCCACCCATCACCAGCTTACACCCTGTATAGAATAACAGATTGACAGCAGGTTTGCTGCTGGTAAACTGCTATGGAGAAGTGTAGAGAATGAACAGAGACATTCATCACCATTCCGTAGTAACTAGTAAGTTCCACTGAGCAGAAATTACAAACATCAGCTGCTCTGTGTGCTCCAGAAATGGAATAACAGCCCTGGTTGCCAGATCTGCCGGTCTGTGAGTCTGCGTTACAGGGTCCAGGTGAGGCTCCTTGTCTATCATCCCTCCTGGCTTTGCTTTTTACTCTAAGAGGTGGTTACTTCTCCCATGCACGTGTCCATTGGAGAGAATTCCCTTCTTGTAGGCTGTGCAGCTTTTGATTTGCTTTCTGTTGGCAAGGTTTTGGGATTGTTCTGTGAGCAGTCACAGGCCTGTGTTCCTTTGGCAAAACAGATACAAAAAATTGGAAGGCTTCCTGCACATACGTTTCCAGATAGTTTCTTACCCACGACAGTGTTGGTAACCATAGCATGTTCCTAAGAGCTGCTTCAAAACCCTCCAGGGTCTTTGTGGAAACAATGTGAGTTAGAAAAGGTGACATCAACCTTCGGAAGGGATGTGGTTCTTCCTTGACTGGAAATTACCGACTTCCTAGTTAAGTTTCATCTCTTACTTTCTTTTTCCCTAGTTTACCCTCCCCTCTTTAGCTGATCTTAACCACTCAGTTTGATTTTTCTAAAGTCTTTTTCTTCTTTAGGCACAGTGCCAGGCCCTGGGGACATAATGATAAACAGGTGTGATTTCTGCTTTCACAGAGTTTACTGTCTGGTTGGGAGTAAGAAAGTACACAGAAGATCTTGTTTACTTTTATTTAAATACTATTCTAATAAAGTCCACCATAACATGTGTAGTGAATTCATATACTAGTGACTTTTCATATGTAAGTTCTACAGAATTTTGATCTATTCTTTACCCTGTTAAAGAATCAATTCTCTATCCTTGATTTTTCCAATACCTGCTCTTATCATTAGTCACGTTCATAATGCTCAGGTCTCAGTTTGACTGGAAGAATAAGTACTCTCATTCATTTCCTCTAGAAAATAAAGTACAACACTAGTTTTTCACTGGGGCTGTTATATAATCAATAAGCACTCTTGTTTTTGATTAAAGGCTGCAATGTATCCTTAAGTGAAATTTAACATGATTAAATTCTGTATGCTTTCCATTAATCTCTTAATAGCATACTCAAGGACTACAATTGTTGAAAAAGAAATTTTCCCCCTTAATCTTTGGAGCTATCCACTGAAACTTATGTTTTTAGCAGGTAGATATCTCCTTGAGAACTAGGATTACTGTCAAAGACTATTGTGAAAAATATTCACACTTGTACTTCAGTTTGACAAGTACGAAGATGTTTTTGTTATGCACTGTAGATTCACTTGGTGTTTTTACATCTTAAGTGCATTTTCCCTAACTGCCGCATGCAGTTTCTATGGTTACAGGCTAATTCCATTTCTATTTTTGCCTTTAAGAGACCATACTGCTATACATGGAATCAAAAGCCAAGAAGAACTTAGCCCTAATGCTTCCTCTTTCGATTTTGTTTTTAGTCCAAAAATCTTCAGCACAAGATTAATTTCATACTATGAATCTATTGACTATTATTAAGTATAATCCTTTTGTACAGTAAACTCATAGTTTCCACCTTTTTTCTATCCATGTACTATGAAGATTGCTTTTGTGATGAGTCCTGTTTAATCATTTACCAAGGTTCCAGTGTCTTGTATAAGATTTGTGTCAGTAAAACCATCCTTCTAAAAGCATGCTGTGACTTTAATTTTCTTTCTTCTGTGAATATGTTTTTCCCTGTTTCAAGAGGAAAATTAAAACCCCACACACTTTTCTTCATTATACTTCTAATCTCAACCTTTCCTTTCCCAAACAATTTGAAGCTACTGTCTGATGGACAAAACTCTAGTTACTGGTGATTAAAGCAAACAAAAATACTCCAGCTCCTGTTTTAGCTAGGCCTGTAATTCAGATAAATAATGATAAAAGTGAGCCAAATCAGTGTGATAGGATCCTATTCAACAGACATGGTCAATGAAGATTGAGGTCATTATGGGAAGCTTTTTAGAGCCAGTGGGATGGAAATACCTTTTATAATTGTACAAAAGTGGCTGGTGGCTAGATGTGGCAGACTCATAACAGGGTGTCTTTAATCTTTAAAACTGCATCTGGCCACATGCAGAGTTGATGGCTATGGGAGGATAGATTGCTGCCAATAAATCATGACAGCAACTGGGAAGTTGCTTTCCCAAACTAGCTGTCCAGTCTCTTCATTCTTGGTGATTTATTCTTTATCTTAAAGAACTGACATCTTTAAAACTCACTTATAACCTAATATATTAAATAAGTTATATATATAATAAATGTGTGCTATGCTCAGGCGCTCAGTTGTGTCTGACTCTTTGAGACCCCATGGACTGTGGTCCTCCAGGCTCCTGTGTCCATGGGGATTCTCCAGTCAAGAAGACCGGAGTGGGTTGCCATGCCCTCCTCCAGGGGATCTTCCCAACCCAGGGATTGAACCCAGGTCTCCTGCCTTGCAGGCGGATTCTTTACTGACTGAGACACCTATATGATCTGTTTGATACTGTATCATTGTTTGTTGATCCAAAGATACTCTGTCCTAGGCATTCTTCTATGTGCCAGGAATACAATAATGTATGTTTCCAGTTACTTATCTATTGTCTCCCCTCATGTGCAAAATAGAGATTATAATTCCTGTCTTTTATGCCTTATATGGTTATTGCAATTTCCACATGAGACAGCTTAACATTACCCCAAAACATTCATATTTTGATAATATCTTCATACAACCTCAGTTCAGTTCAGTCGCTCAGTCGTGTCCGAATCTTTGCGACCCCATGAACCAAAGCATGCCAGGCCTCCCTGTCCATCACCATCTCCCGGAGTCCACCCAAACCCATGTCCATTGAGTCGGTGATGCTATCCAGCCATCTCATCCTCTGTTGCCCTCCTCTCCTGCCTTCAATTTTTCCTAGCATCAGGGTCTTTTCCAATGAGTCAGCTCTTCATATCAGGTGGCCAAAGTATTGGAGTTTCAGCTTCAACATCAGTCCTTCCAATGAACACCCAGGACTGATCTCCTTTAGGATGGACTGATTGGATCTCCTTGCAGCCTAAGGGACTCTCAAGAGTCTTCTCCAACACCACAGTTCAAAAGCGTCAATTCTTCAGTGCTCAGCTTTCTTTATAGTCCAATTCTCACATCCATACATGACCACTGGAAAAACCATAGCCTTGACTAGACTGACCTTTGTTGACAAAGTAATGTCTCTGCTTTTTAATATGCTGTCTAGGTTGGTCATAACTTTCCTTCCAAAGAGTAAGCATCTTCTAATTTCATGAAATTAGATTGAAATTGCAATCACCATCTGTAGTAATTTTGGAGCCCAAAAAAATAAAGTCAGCCACTGTTTTCACTGTTTCCCCATCTATTTGCCATGAAGTGATGGGACCAGATGCCATGATCTTCGTTTTCTGAATGTTGAGCTTTAAGTCAACTTTTTCACTCTCCTCTTTCACTGTCATCAAGAGGCTCTTTAGTTCTTCTTCAGTTTCTGCCATAATGGTGGTGTTATCTGCATATATGAAGTTATTCATATTTCTCCCGGCAATCTTGATTCCAGCTTGTGCTTCCTCCAGCCCAGCGTTTCTCATGATGTACTCTGCATATAAGTTAAATAAACAGGGTGACCATATACAGCCTTGAAGTACTCCTTTTCCTATTTGGAACCAGTCTGTTTTTCCATGTCCAGTTCTAACTGTTGCTTTCTGACCTGCATACAGGTTTCTATGTTACTGCTATTAAAAGTTTATTTTAAATCACTGTATTTAAGCAAGAAACCATGTCACTCAATTATACTGCATAGCTAGTAATTATGTTTTTCTAGTATGTATTATGTGAAATATATACTATTCTTTGTGGTTTAAACTTCAGTAATTTCTGAAGGATAAATACTTTAAGCTGACTTTAAAGATTCTTTTAAAGTTTAATTATTTACATTTCTTTTACACTCGTTTTGTTTTATTAATTTTCAATAATGAATTTTAAAATATTATTGGGATAAGATTTATTTAACATAAAGTATGCCATTTTAACCATTGAAAGTGTACAATTCAGTGGCATTAATTATACCCATAATTCTGTGCAACCATCACCATTTCCAGAGCTTTATTAATTCTCCAGACAGAAACACTTCCTATTAACCATTAGCTCCCTCTTTCTCCACCTCTTTTTAATCTGGTCTTAGGGGGAAAGATTTCAGTCTTCTACCACTGAGGATGATGCTTGAGATTTTAAAATAAATGTTCTTTAATCATTTTGAAGAAGTTTCCTTATATTACTAAATTTCTTTTAATGTTTTTAATCATGAAAGAGCATTGGAGTAATCGAAATACCTTTTATGTATCTACTGATATGATCATATGGTTGTTTTCCTTCATTGTATAAATGTAGTGTTCCAGTGAGGATTGATTTTCTTATACTGAATGCTCCCTCACCCCTAACCTTATATTTCTTGAATAAATCTCACTGGGTCAAGTTGTATAATCTTTTTAATATGATGTTGAGTTTGACTTGTTGGCATTTAGTTCAGAATTTTTACATTGTTTTCACAAAAGATTTTGGTCTGTATTTTTCTTTTGTTCTGATGTTTAATTTGATTTCAGTATCAGTATCAGAGTAATGCTGGCTTCATAGAATGAGTTAGAAAGTGTTCCTTTTTTTTTTTTTCTTAATTTTTAGACAGAGTTTGAGAAGGATGGATGTTAATTTTTAAATGTTTGGTAGAATTTACCAGTGAAGCCATCTAGTCCTGGACTTTCCCTGACCATGATTTTTTCTTTGCTAGGAGGTTTTTGATTACTGATTCAATCTCTTTACTTGTTATATATCTATTGGCATTTTCTATTTCTTCTTGAATCAACTTAGGTAATTTGTGTGTTTCCAGGAGATTTTCCATTTAATTTAGGTTATGTACTTTTTTTGGCATGCAACTGTTTATAGTATTCCCTCATATTCCTCTTTATTTCTGTAAGGTCAGTAGTATATCCCTGTTATTATTTCTGATTTTAGTTATTCATGTCTTCTCTCTTCTGTATGTCAATCTAAAGTTTTGTCAGAAATGAAGAATTTTAAAATATATAATATTTTTAATATATATATATATTGAACTTTCTAGTGGATTGCTATCAAATTCTGAATAAGGGAAAGTTATTGATATTTAGTAACTTGGGGTCAGGTTAGATAAGAAATATGTTACCAAGTAAAGATTTAGGGAGAGTAATTTTGAAAGAATCATTAATACCAAACAGATGATTAATAATCATAATTTTCACACTGTGATGACTAGTTGTAAAGTAAAAAAGAAAAAAAAAATGACTCAGGAAGAACTAAGAAGTTTAATATGGCATTGTTCCAAATAATATTTCTTAGGAGATATTTAGAAAAAATATAGAGTTTGTTGATTTGGACCATAAAAGCAGGAGTATATCAGTGGAAGATTTCATACTGATTCCCTATCCTATAACAAGCTTTATCAAATAAGTACTTTCTATATGATGCCATTCAGCCATCTCGTCCTCTGACGTTCTCTTCTCCTTAAGAGGATGGCACCACCGATGAACTTGGCAAACTCTGGGAGATGGTGAGGGATAGGGAGGCCTGGCGTGCTGCAGTCCCTGGGGTTGTGAAGAGTCGGACTTGACTGGGCACTAAACAGCAACAACCAAAAATGGTCTTTGTATATCGGTCATTGAGTCGTTACTCTCACAGCAGGATGAGCTCGGACGTTTAGCCTTATGGTCTGCCTGATTTGCATCCCTGGAGAAACTCTGCCTAGTATCTATTACATAGTTAATCAAACCATCGGGCTATAAAGACCTAAGCCACTGCTGCCCTTCTGAGCTCTCTCTCAGACACTCCACACCATGTTGCTGAGCAACATCCATCTAGACACATTAAAGTACCTATCTGGTCCCTCTCTGTCCTCAGAGTTTTCTTGCTCTCCTCTTCTGGATGGGATCCCTCTTCTCAACACTATAAGCTCTAAACAGTCTCCTTCTATGAGAGACCTCAACCTTCAGGTAAACCTGTTAGAGGGTCGCTTAGACAAATTACGTGTGTTACTGCTTCTGCGTGGTTGTATCTTTTCCTAGATGAGCCCAAATCCTGTGAAACCCTTATAGTACCTTCTATTAGATAGGGGTATTCCTGCCTGGAAAATCCCAAGGACAAAGGAGCCTGGTACACACACACATTACATAGCGGTGGCACATAGCCACGTTTTCATTGTAAAAACATACAATTGAAAACCAAAAGAGAGGCTGACTTGGGTTTTGTATGGAGAAACAGCATGAGCAAAAATCTTGCCCCAAGAATGAATTTGACACGTTTGAGGGGCTGAGAGGTGGCAGTCGCATCCGGAGCACAGTGTGTGAGGTAGCAAGTAGCAAAAAGTGAAGCTGGAGCGACTGGCGAGGCCAGACTTTAGCCTAATAAGTCACCATAAAGAAGTCACATTTTTATTACATGTACAAAAGGAAGCCTGGAAGGTTTTAATTACGGGATTGACATAATGATGTTATAATATGTTTAATGATACTATAATCATCTTTTAATAATTAATTTAAAAGAGGTCAAATACAATTTTTATTTATAGCACAAACTGAACCAAGAAAAAACATGCATAGAAAGATGAGTTGGTTAAAAGTAAAAGACAAGAACTTGTTTTTTCTTTAAAGTTTCCTATTAGTCGGGCTGATATGCAGAGAATAAGAGGAAAAAGGTCAAGCGTGGAATTAGGATGGTGTAGTAACAGGGTGCAGCATTATCCAGAGAGGGATTCAGGTAGCTTGGGCATGGAAACCCAAGCTAGGACTTGAGATGCATTGTGCAGAAACAACAGGCTTGCTGGTCATTTAGATAGTGGGTTTGATGATGAAGTTTTCTGACCTAAGCAACTGTATGGGCACTGTTACCATGTTAAGAAATGAAAAAAAAAAATGTGGGAACCACATATTTTAGTTAGTTTTGGATTTGTTAGTGTTATGGTGCCTTTGAAACATTCAAGTAATGATGTTAAGAAGTCAGCTAAATATAAGAACTGGAGTTCTCAAGAGCTCATATCAGTAAGGGATTCATCAGAGTATATAGAATGAGCCTTGAAGGTCAGGCTCAAAGGAGAGTGAAGTAGGCATTTTAGGTGGATTAACATTTAAGCTTTGCAGATTATTAAATAATTAATTTTTTAACTATAAAAAATTAAAAACTAAACTACGTGAAACATTCACAGAAAATGGTATAGGTGAGATTAGTGATGCTTCTTTTCCTTCTCTAAATTTTCCATTGTTCATATAATAACCATAGAGAAGGATACAAAAAAAACTACCAGAAAGGAAAATCACTGTAGACATTTAGACTTAAAGTAAGGAAGGGATGAATCAATGTGTTGATCCAAATGGAAATAGAAAAGCCAATTTGCATAGGCATTATCATTATAATTTTCAATATTTACTGAGTAGTTACTCTGGCCGACAATTTTTTCAACATTTTAAATTCACTGTCTTATTAATTCTCACAATACACTTAAACAATTAAAGTGAATGTTATACCCATTTTACAGATTAGAGAATTTTATTAACTTGCAACAGGTTCATGTTAGTAAACTGACGTGCCAAGATTCAGACCCATCTCTGTGTAATGCAGAAGCACTGTGCAATAATTCAGGGAGCTCTGAAAAGGGGGATGGTTGAAGTTATTGGGATAGATGAAATCACTAAAAGAAGGAGAGATCACAATTCAAGCATGAGAGAAATAAGAAATTCAAGTTAACTGAAGTTCACTTTGAACCTGATATCCCATGTCCCCAGTGTGGATGTTTTACTAATGCTAACACTCTTCCTGTCCCCTACATTAAAAGTTTCTCAGAAAAGTGCATACCACTTTCATCTGTGCTCAGTGTTTTTATGAGGCTGTGATGTGGAATTAACTGTGCAATTAACAGTATATCAATTCTACTGTTACTAAGAAGTTAACCTGGGGTTCAGTCAGTTCATGAAATGGAAGTGCAAAATACGGTTGTATAAACAATTGAGGCTCTTCAAGACCCCTGGTTTATAATTGCTATGAAGGTGCTAGAGCAGAAAAAAAAAGAAAAAACTGTATATTCTGGTGATACATTTATTAGCTGATGAATTGAAAAGGAGAGACACAAACTGTTAAAATAAAGTGAATTGATTTACAAATCTTTCAGTCAGTCCAGGATAGTCTATGATGCATTAACTTTGGCACAGAAGTGGAATCAATTTTACTATTCACAGTTTTTACATCCTATTGTTTTATGCCATTTTTTTTTCAGATTAAGCTCTTTACTTGCTTTACTGTCTTCAGAGAGAGTAAACTGAACAGAAGCAAATAGGAAACATTGTTCAGAAAGCACTGTTTTGTGACAATCAGAGCTTTATATTCATCACTGATGAGTCATTACAGAGGGCCAACTAGGACATCTATATCTTTAATCAATAGTGCAGTCTCTCACAGCCAAGATTAATATGTGAGGGCAGAATTAACTGCTTTGGGTGTTATTTATTGATCTTATGTTGTGTGAGATAGAGATGCCTATTTTTATTATCTGCTTAAATGAAAAGCAAAAGCACCAATAATTAATAAAGTTCATTGATTTCCAAATATTTCAAAAGCTGGTGACTGTGTCACAAAGCTAATCTTTAATTTTCAAACCTTTTTGTGTTGTTAGTTTAGCTAGAATAAACAAGAAGAGGCTCAGTAAATATGACTGGATAACAAGGTTCAGTTTTACCAGGGATATATATTATGCCCTTTTGTGGACATAATTTTTGCATGTTAAAACCACTATCTTAATAGCATAATAGCATATAGATTATTTAAAAACACAACATGACACAAAATTTCTTAGCATCTTATGTATGAATATTTTTTCTTTTTTCTCCCTTTATTGTAAAACATCTGCAACCTTAATAGGAAAAAATATATTTATCATCTTTGGTTGTTTGTTACCCACTCATTTGGTGAATTTCAGAAGCATAATGATGCCATTTAGTGGCCCATTCATTGGAAGGACTGATGTTGAAGCCGAAATTCTAATACTTTGGCCACCTGATGTGAAGAGCTGACTCACTGGAAAAGACCCTGATGCTGGGAAAGATTGAAGGCGGGAGGAGAAGGGGACTACAGGGGATGAGATGGCCGGATGGCATCACCAACTCGATGGACATGAGTTTGGGTGAACTCCGGGAGTTGGTGATGGACAGGGAGGTCTGGCGTGCTGTGGTTCATGGGGTCACAAAGAGTCGGACAGGACTGAGCGACTGAATTGAGGGGCCCGTATGGAGCAGTGTGTTTGTTTTTAATGTAATATATTCAGAATAATCTGCCTGCCAATGTAGGAGATGTAAGAGAGGTGGATTCAATCCCTGTATGGGGAAAATCCCCTGGAGAAGGAAATGGCAAGCCACTTCAGTATTTTTGCTTGGAGAATCCCATGGGCAGAGGAGCCTGGAAGACCACAGTCTATGGTCATCGCAGAGAGTCGGACACGACTGAGCTCTCACTCACAGAATAAAGTAAAATGACTGAACTTTATACAGAGAACATTATCATGGGGCAGAGGAAAATGAGTTCAGATCTCAGGACAGTTATCATAAAAGTATTTAGACTTGAATTTTCCAGCTAAAGTTATTTTCGAGTCTAAGTAGAAAAACATTTATTTTAGGAGACCAAGGTTAAAATTCCATCACTGCTGCTAGCTTACCTTGTGAATTCACATGATGACTTAGTCTATGCTTCCAACTCCTATCCTATGTCTTAGTCACATCTGGGGAAAAAAAAAGTAGTTGAACTGGCTCTACGTCAGCGCATACACAGAGAATACTGCATCAATCTTGCCCATAGCTGGCCATGGAATGTCATTATTTCTCTCCAAAACAAGAATAAGTAACACAGTTTTCTTCAGTACAATACTCTTGGCAGCCTTAATGTCAGTCAGAGTTGGCATATATGCTGATATTTGCATAATTATCTGGAATACATTCATTATTGTCTTTCCTGGGTCTAAAATTCTATATTTCTGCTCAAAGTTTAATATTGACAGCAGTAAAAATATTACTTTGACTTACATTTGTGATGCATTTTAGCTATATGTTATGCCTATTCAATAGTCATTTATTAAGATTTGTGAGTGTATATTGTATTTATTAGATACTAGGGTTCTTGAATAATTAGGTCTTTCAATACATAAACATTTAGGACCTGAAGGATACTTTTCACCACTTTAATTATAGAACAATTAAAATGATCTTACTGATTTCAATACAGAGTTTTATCTCGGATCCATTTGATGTTACATTCATCAATGGAGCAAATCTAGTGTTCCTTTAGGAAATACAGTTCACTAAGTACAAATTTATTTTGCCCTTCAGTTTTAAGGGTGCACTACTTGCAATCCTTTCAGTTAACATTTGAGCTCTTTTAACTGTCTTCATTTTTTTTACCCTAAGAGAGTTGCCTGAACTAACTTGACAGGTACTGTACTGGTTTGTTAGAACTGCTGCAACAAATTACCTCAACCTTGGAGCATTAAAACATACAAATCTATTTTCTTACAGTACTAGAATGCAGAAGTCCCAAATTAGTTCCAAGGGCCTAGATTAATGTGTTTGCAGGGCTATGATTCCTCTGGAGGCTCTACAGGAAAATCCTCTGCATTGTTTTTTCCAGCTTCAGCAGCTGCATTCTTTGCATTCCTGGGCTTGTGGCCCCTTCCTCCATCTTCAAAACCAGCAAGCTGTTGCCTTCAAACCTCTCTGGCTCTGCAGTTGTTGTTGTTCCTTCATTAAGTTGTGTTCAACTCTTTGCCATCCTATGCACTGAGCACGCCAGGCTTCTCTATCCTTCACTATTTCCTGGAGTTTGCTCAAATTCATGTCCATTGAGTCAGTGATGCTATCTAACTATGTATATACCACCCTCTCTCTGTTGAGGTCATCTCATTATCTTTCCTCTTCTCTCTCTGTTTTCCTCTTATAAGGAAAATCTCCCTTTGTTTTCCTTTTATAAGGACACTTGATTACATTCAAACTCACCTGGATAACCCAGAATAATTTCTGCATCTCAAGTTCCTTAATTTAGTCACATCCGTAAAGTCTCTTTTTAAGGTAACACTCAAAGGTTCCAGGGATTTGGTTCTGAGTATCTCCTTGGGGTCATTATTTCAGCTTATCACAGATGCCACAGGGAGACATAGTTAATAATATTGAAAATAAGGAAAACAAATATTTGTCAAGATTCATGAATATAGTCACAGTATCTCAAGTTTTGAGGAGGAAATGTCATGACTTTCTAGTTACATACAATTAAAACTGCAGTGGTTCTATTGCCCTGTTGTTGGTTAAACAACTTTTAAGATGATGAGGTAATTGTGTTAAATCATGTTTGTAACCGAATCTCTTTGTGACTAAATTTGTATTTTTTTGTTTGTTTTATTAAGCCTAGCTGAACTGAGTCAGAGACTATGCTTATGTACATGATCATATCACAGTATTCCACCAGTATAATGATACACCTTTCTTATACCTACTGTTATACCAGAAGGGAAATTTTCAACCATGGAAAATACATGGAAAATTTAATTGTCCATTTAACAAATATTTATTTAACATCTTTGTGCCAGGCACTCCCCTTAGAATTGTCACTAAATGCAAATACCAAACGGTCAAAATCCTCAGCTACAGTGTTTGGGGGAGCAGGGTAACAAATTATGCTGAGAGACTGAGATTGTCTTTGCCAGTAGTTTACTTAACATAGGTTCTGCAGGAATTTCACAACCCAGTAGCATTTCAGGGTAATGTCTCTTAATAAGCCAATAAAGAAATAACATACTCCAAAAAAAAATGATAAATGCATTATATGAATTATATTATGGTTCCATGCTAGGAGACATGAGAGGAATAAAGTCCAAATTTAGTTGAGATGTGTCTTTACTACAAATTTTGGTTTCTCAGGAGAGTCAGCTTTGTCAATGGAGAGCTGACGTCCAGCTACTGGAGCAAGAATAAAAGTGCCTTGTTGCTGGAGCATGTTGCCAGGGAAGGGAACGAAGGTGCCTGTGTTGGCTGGCAGGCTGATCTCCTTGGGAGGAAGGGACTCCACTGCATGGTTTCCTTTCTGCCTATAAAGAAGTCACCTTTATCATAGTGAGTGAAAGACAATTCAGTCGTGTCTGACTCTTTGCGACCCCAAGGACTGTAGCCCACCAGACTCCTCTGTCCATGGGATTCTCCAGGCAAGAATACTGGAGTGGGTAGCCATTCCCTTCTCCAGCAGATCTTCCCGACCCAGGGACTGAACCTGGGTCTCCTGCATTGCAGGCATATTGTTTACCATCTGTGCTACCAGGGAAGCCCCATCTTCATCATGGCAGCAGTTAATGCCGAGGTCCTTGGAGACAGAGATCAGCAAAAGGTAGGTTTGTCCAGAGGGAACCTGAAACTCTCAGATATTCCATGCAAACTCTTGGGATTCATGGTCTAAACCTCCTTGCCTTGGGTGCTTCTCCATCCAGTCTTGCTTGTGAGTCCCTAGTCAGGACCTCAGCAGCTGAGCTCTGAGCGCTTATCAACCACACAGATGAGATGATGATGTCCTGGTACATTATCCTTCATTCTTGTGTCAAAATAAGCTTAACAACTTCTTTTTGGTCTTTGCCATAAAGAAGTAGATCAAGACAACTTCACCTAAGTCATAAACAAGTGGATTTGAAAGCATATTGGACTGGTACAGAATACTTGCCCTTATGCTGTCTGCATTCTAGTTGGGGGAATATGAAATGTAATAGTAGTCCACTGTTCTTAGGAAGCACAAAAGTCAATTTTTTTCATTAGAATAAAACATGAAATCAAGAAAAGTTTATGACTGATAGATTGTCCTCTGATTTAGACCTCTCCCTTTGGTTCTTTCTTTACCCACTCTCCAGAAACATCTACACATGTGGGCACTTTTAATATAGAAAACCTTTTAACTGCTCTACACCTCTGGAATGGTATAGTATTACAGGCCTGGGCAGTTTCAGCCCATAAGGTTGGTCTCATTTGCTTTATCCATAACCTACTTGATAAGCACGGTTTCCAAAAGGCACTGGAAATATTGAAAAATATGCTACAATTTCTATACACTTTCAAATTGGATATAATCCCTGTATACCCTCTAGGCAATCTGCTGTGTCCCATACATTACTACCTTTGGAGAACAACATTGCTATTTTCTTCCTGAAAAAGACGATAAGCCATTATCCTAACAACCTAAATGTGAAAGAGTATTTGCCCCCAAGCACATAGTATTTGGGGTTGTCAAAATGGTACTTATGGAAACTTGATGACACTAGAAATCAGTAGCATTATAAGGTCGGCCCTCAGGTGACTGACAAATGGACTTTGATCACGTGATTTGTTTTACACTTATAGTTCATTTAAAAAAAAAATAGGAAATGGAGAGAGAAACAAATTCAAAGCTAGGAATACATCAATCTATGAGGAAGTAAAATGTTTCCCCAAATATATTCTTTTCATGTGCAAAATTGATTTGCAGACTCTATAGAAGTTTAGCTAATGCAAACATTTAACAATCCCTTTTAAATATCCTGGTTTAGTTGCCAAGTTATGTCTGACTCTTTGCGACCCCATGAACTGCAGCATGCCAGGCCTCCTTCACTATCTCCGGGAGTCTGCTCAAACTCATGTCCATTGAGTCGGTGATGTCATATCCTAGTAGTTCAATTAAAACCTTTGTAAATGTGTACATAGATTGGAAACCCAAGAATAGTTATAGATTATCAAATACTAAGAAATAAATCAATATTAACTTATATGACTATAAGTTAAATTGCATTTGGCAATACCTATATTCATAACTAGTGCTATGAATATGCATAAAACAAGGTTACAATCTAAGATTTTCTCCATGCTTCATGTCAAAGATTAACAATAGGTTTCGGTAACTGATATAACTAGTGAGGTGTGGGGGTTTACTGTATAAAGAGTTATATTTTAGTTTGTTGTAATAGAATTTGTTATCTCAGGAGGCCTTAAAAATAGTTGAGGAAAGAAGGGAAGCAAAAGGCAAGGAAGAAAGGGAAAGAAATCAGAGTTCCAGAGAATAGCAAGGAGAGATAAGAAGGCCTTCTTAAATGAACAATGCAAAGAAATAGAGGCAAACAATAGAATGGGAAAGACTAGAGATCTCTTCAAGAAAATTGGAGATCTCAAGGGAATATTTCATGCAAGGATGGCCAAGATAATGGACAAAAAGGGTAAGGACTTCACAGAAGAAGAAGAGATTAAAAAGAGATGACAAGAATACACAGAAGACCTATATAAGAAAGGTCTTAGTGACCCAGATAACCATGATGGTGTGGTCACTCACCTAAAGTCAGACATCCTGGAGCATGAAGTCAAGTGGGCCATAGGAAGCATTACTATGAACAAAGTTAATGGAGGTGATGGAATTCCAGCTGAGCTATTTAAAATACTAAAAGATGATGCTGTTAAAGTGTTGCACTTAATATGTCAGCAAATTTGGAAAACTCAGCAGTGGCCACAGACCTGGACAAGGTCAGTTTTCATTCTAATCCCAAAGAAGGGCAATGCCAGAGAATGTTCAGACTGCCATACAATTGTACTCATTTCATATGCTAGCAAGGTTATGCTCCAAATCCTTCAAGCTAGGCTTCAGCAGTACACGAACAAAGAATTTCCAGATGCATAAGCTGGGTTTCAAAGAGGCAGAGGAACCAGAGATCAAATTGCTAACATTCATTGAATCACAGAGAAAGCAGGGGAATTCTAGAGAGACATCTACTTCTGCTTCATTGACTATGCTAAAGCCTTTGACTGTGTGGATCACAAAAATCTGTGGAAAATTCTTAGAGGGATGGGAGGACCAGACCACCTTACCTATCTCCTGAGAAACCTATATTCAGGTCAAGAAGCAACAGTTAAAACAAGAGGTGGAATGGTGCACTGGTTCCAAACTGGGAAAGGCGTATGTCAAGGCTATATATTGTTACCCTGCTTATTTAACTTATATGGAGTACATCATGTGAAAGGTCGGGCTGGGTAAATCACAAGTTTGAAGCAGATATGCAAATAATACCACTCTAGTGGTAGAAAAAGAGTCTCTTGATGAGGGTAAAAGAGGAGAGTGAAAAAGCTGGTTTGAAACTGAACATAAAAAACAGTAAGATCATGGCATCCAGTCCCATCACTTCATGGCAAACAGAAAGGGAAAACATGGAAGCCCTGATAGATTTTATTTTCTTGGGTTCTCAAATCACTGTGGACAGTGACTATAGCCATGAAATTAAGATACTTGCTCCTTGGAAGGAAAGCTATGATAAACTAAATAGTTTATTAAAAAGCAGAACATTGCTTTGCCAACAAAGGTCCGTATAGTCAAGGCTATGGTTTTTCCATTAGTCATGTATGGATGTGAGAGATGGACCATAAAGAAGGCTGAGTCTCAAAGAGATGATGCTTTCAAATTGTGGTGCTGGAGAAGACTCTTGAGAGTCCCTTGTACTGCAGGGAGATCAAACCAGCCAATCCTAAAGGATATCAATCCTGGATATTCATTGGAAGGACTGGTGCTGAAGCTGAAGCTCCAATACTTTGGCCACCTCATGCGAAGAGCTGACTCATTAGAAAAGACCCTGATGCTGGGGAAGATTGAAGGCAAAAGGAGAAGGGGGCAGGGGAGGATGAGATGGTTAGATAGTATCACTGACTCAATGGACATGAATTTGAGCAAACTCCATGATATAGTGGAGGACAGAGGAGCCTGGCCTGCTGCATGCAATCCATGGGGTTGCCAACAGTCGGAGATGACTTAGCTACTGAACAACAAGAATAGAATCATACTCCTAGGTCTTTATCTACTTTACTGAAAGCCTTCTGTGATCCAACTGTGACAAACTACCACTCTTCTTTTGTTCTTGTAGTACCATATTTAAAGGCCATTTTCTTAGTTTTATTTTGTATGTAATTGGATATTTTCTATGTTTATCATCACCTACACTAAGTAAATCAGTGAATGATGAATAAAGCAAGCAGAAGACCAACAGCTTGGTTGTGGCTTGTAGATATAATTAAGGGGCTGCATAAATAGGAAAAGTGTTTTGTGTCTCTAGAAACACTACATCTACCTGATAATTCTCCAGAGGCCCCAGTAATGTTACATGTAGCAGATACTAAATAAACATTTAGTAAGTGATGAAAATGAATGGATTTCATGTTGATATTTATATAATAGTACTTGAACACTTTAACTGGACTTTTTCATATATTGAATCTCAGCATCAGTCTTCAAAAAAATCTATAATGACATAAGTGAGACAACAGCCTTTCTATAGACCTTGGAATTCCATCAGAAATTCTGTAACGTTCTTTTACATTTTATGTGTGTGCTTACTAAGATGCTTCAGTCGTGTCCAGCTCTTTGAGACCACATGGCCTGTAGCCCACCAGGCTCCCCTGTCCATGGAATTCTCCAGACAAGAATACTGGCGTGGGTTGCCGTGTCTTCCTCCAGGGGATCTTCCTGAACCCACGTCTCCTGCGTCTCCTACATTGGCAGGCAGGTTCTTTACCAGTAGTACCACCTGGGAAGCCCATATTTTATGTACATGTGCTTAACTGAATTATAGTTTTTTTAATGGTCTATTAGAATAGCAAATAGACGTATTTCCCAAGAATAAATATAGCAGTAGACATTTAGGAAATTAAACTGAAAAGCCTTAGAACATTCTCATTAAATCATCTTAAATAATTTTCCCAGTTTATTCCTGCAGCAATACGGGAGGCCAGGTACAAGCTTTAATGTCCCTGCTATTTGTAGATGTTGACATTATAGAAAAGTAGTGGAATCAAGCTCATGTGTTCTAGCTCTGCAGAATTATTAACTAACACTGTATTCAGCATCAACAAGGGCTTGTTCTAGACAGTGCCTCCAATTTGGTTTTGGTTCCTGTCCAGGACCATATGATGCTGATTTTCAAACTCTTTAGTTTCCCATGCCTGCTGTTTCTGAAGGTTTTACTGGTTCATAACTGAAAGTCAATTGATCCCTTCATAGATGTTAACTGAAATCACTTACATCTTCTTGTAGGCTTTAGTTAAAACAGGTGATCCTTTCATTAACAACTTTCATTTACCAGCTAGTGTACTAGACACAAGTAAATGTTTTGTTTATTATTCAAATTATTTTTTGCAGCATTTTCTCCTTATGAGGTAGCTATCACTTGAACTTTTTTATTTAACACATAAAGAAACTTAGATTAAGAAAAAACTTAATAACTTGACCACAGACAGCGGTCTGGGACCCTTCATGGCACACTATAGACACAGCTTCTTCCTCTGAGCACCCCCGCTCACTGCTCTGTGGGCCAGACTCAGTCCCAACTTGCATTTGAGAACTTGTCTTGACTACTGATCGCCAGATTTTGTTGGCTTAAATCAGATTTCCTTTGACTTTGGGTATTGTTAGGAGGGCCTTACTTCTGGCTTCTAGCTCATTAACTTTTTTCATCCAATTCTACCACTGTTTTTATAGTTTAAAAAGATTCAACTGCTCCCCATCTGTGGTTAGAAACAAAGTGTCCAGATGTCTGGCACTTGGGAGTTGATTAAAAAAGTGAATCATCCAATAAATAAGAAAGATGGGAATATAGTTTTCTGTTCTTTCACGGTTTAACTAGGGGAGAGGTTGGTGAACATAACTTCTGTGTTAGGATTGGATGTTGTTTTCTAGGTATAAGCATATTTCTCATAAACCTTCTTACTTGGGAAGCCTATTAGCATAATTTTTCATTTGCATTGTGATCATGGGGCTAAGGTAAAATAAAATTTGCTTTAAATAAAATATCCTTGCTAAGTTAATATCAAGTTATGTTCTATTAATGCTCAGGTTAAATAGGTTCAAAGTTAGAAGGAATCACTAATATCCTGAGATTTATTGACAATTTACTGGTCTAGAGCAAAGTGTAGTATAATAATGCAATCTGTATACCAGTTGATTAAATATCTTCATCAAAAACTAAGAGTGTATGATGGGGCTTGTTTCAATTTTAATATGTTAATTTAAAAATCTGTTACTTTTCTGTGGCTCTATCATTTCAATATCCTTTCATTAGCTTCTGTTATAGGAATTGGCCTTCTTTGCAATAAATGTTCAGTCAGTACAGTTTGGGGTTATTATTGCATGAAAAACCACTATAATATTTGAACTATAGAAATAAATTTGTTGAAAATGTGTTTAAAGTACTTATACTTTCATACTTATAATTTATAGTTAGAAACAGATGGTAAAGAGACAGAAAAGTATCAGCAGCTTCTCTCAGCGGGGTCTTATATCTGCACCTTGACAGGGAGACTCAAGATCAGGTCCTCATATTTTGGGACTCATAATGTTCCCATTTTGAAAATGGAAGAAAACTCTACTTAGTACAAATTGTTCATTACTTTTTTGATTCCTTGTCTTAGACTAGTAAAATTAATTTGACCATAATCAAAACAAAGTGATATAGTACTCATGAAGGATATTTGATATACCTTTCACTGCAACATATCTATCCAGAGAATATAGTTATGATATGCAGATCTTGGTTACACCTTCACTATTTTACATCTA
The DNA here is from genome assembly GCF_019320065.1 of Cervus canadensis. Classification (NCBI taxonomy): domain Eukaryota; kingdom Metazoa; phylum Chordata; class Mammalia; order Artiodactyla; family Cervidae; genus Cervus; species Cervus canadensis. The sequence continues at coordinate 51,427,993 of NC_057397.1, read as the reverse complement.
GTGACAGAGCCTTCTTTGAGGTTTTTGTTGGGGCTTCCCAGGTGGTGCTAGTGGTAAAGAACCTGCCTGCCAATTCAGGAGACATAAGACATGTGGGTTTGATTCCTGGGTCAGGAAGAACCTCTGGAAGAGGACATGGCAAACCACTCTAGTATTCTTGCCTGGAGAATCCCATGGACAGGGTAGCCTAGTGGGGCTATGGTCCATAGGGTCAAAGAGTCGGACAAGACCTAGCATGCACACATGAGGCTTTTATTGAATGGGTAAATTTGACTGTTTTCTCTATTGATCTTCCTTTTATATACTTCTGTGTTTCCCAGTGTTCTTTCACTTATGTTGACCAATTATACAATTTATATCCTGGATTGTATTGAACAGAGTCTAATTCACGTGCTCCTTCCTTTTAGCCTTTATATGAAATGCTGCCGTCATCTCATGCCAGTGACATAAACTGTCTCCTCTCTTAATAACTATTTGTCTTTTAAGTGGTATCTTGGAACTCACTTCACCTCAAGTAACTGACACTTAAGAGATATTTTAATGTCACTTAGAGTATTTATCAGATTACATACTTTACTTGGCTCATTAAATCTACTTACTAGCTTTCTTTTCAATGATGATATTTTCTAAGCTTGTCCTCAAATTCTGGAAGTTATACTTTGTTCAGAGTCTATAACAGACTTTTTGCCACTACACATAATAGTAAGGTAACATTTTATAAAGTAATAAATGAAGTCATATGGACATAAACATTAGTTCCTTAATGAAGAGACAAAATTTGTCTCTAGAGCATATCATCTAAAAGTTTTTCAAATCAGTTTGCTGTCTATAATGAGAGTGAATTTCTCAATCAAATTTTTCTTGTTACTGTTTGGAGATAGAATATTAATGAACTGGGTAGTGTTCTTGCCTATTGACTGCTTGTATTTTGAAGGGCTCTGAATCAAGTATGACATGAGTGACTGAGTGTAGTTAGAATGAATATTCTGCATACAGTCAGATTCTTATCTTATTCTTCCTCCAAAGACACATTATTCTTCAGTTCTGCAAGAGAACCTCATGACAGCTAGAAACTTAATTTTAAAAATATCTTCAAAGAACATATGGATAGGTTCAAATAACCATATCTATCTATAGTTATAAATAATCACAAATGTGAATCAGTGGATGCAGTTCATAAGAAAATGATTGTTGTGATAGTCCCTGCTTTTGCTATGAGCACTATAAAACTGTCTATTCATAAAAAGTAGGAAAATCAGAAGCTTTATCTTCATTAGTGAATGCTCTAGGACCAACAGAGAAAGTTAAACCCAAAGAAAATACCTGTGACATGAATATCTTTGTTACTTTGTCATCATCTTAGATCTAACCATCTAATTAGAGTCTTGTTAGAGAGTTTAAATTTGTGAAATTTTCTTTCTCATCTTTGACTATATTTTAATATTTCATAGTCATGTCAATGAACATTTTTAAGGGTTCAGCTCTTCTGCTATTACAATCCTTAAAATATTTATCTTTGATGATTTTCAAATTATAAGTTAGATATACCTGTCACATATAATACTCATGCTAGTCTGGGTTACTTTTGAGCAAAGAGTAGGATTTGGGATATAATTCTGCAACAGTGTACATCTGTTTTTGCTGGCAAGAATTTCTTCTTCTGATATTACCATCCCTCTTTTCCTTTTGGGATATGACCCTCTAATTTTATCAATACTCATAGCTCTTGGCTTTGATACATGTTCCAGACCTTGTAAATCAAACTTTAAAGTTGTTAGTTCAACAATGATTTAATCTAGCCTGAAGAATTGTGTTGGAAATACTTGGAAAAAGATGCTCTCTTCATTCAGAAGAGATTTACATAAGTGTAGATTTTTCCTTCTATGTGGAAAGATTAGTTAAAAATTGGACCACAAATGACATGGTTTAAAACAGCACACTTAAAGAGTCTCATCATTTCCGTGTGTCAGAAGTTTGGACATGGCTAAGCCAGGTCCTTTTCTTTAGGATCTCACAGGACTACAGTTATGATATTGGCCAGGGATGTGGTGTCATCTGGAGCTCAGCTAGGGAAGGGTCCATGTCCAAGCTCATGTGATTGGTAGCAGGAAACTGAACCCACATGATTATCTCATGGAGTCAGGGTTTGAAAGGTTTAATAAGCTAGAGGGAAGTAAAAAAGAAAGTAAAAAAAAAAAAAATGTATCAAGGTGGCTCATCTACCCCAACCGTCTAAATTTGTGACTGAAAGTTAAGGTAGTTGCTTCAAAGTGGCCAGATTTTATCCAGGATTTTAAAAAGTGGTTCTGGACTATTTAGTCACACTTTATAAAGACTTGGCAGCGGGGAAAAGATTATGTCACAAAGATCTATATCTCACAGTCATATGGAAACAGATCATCCCCAAGACTTTCCATAAAGTACAAACAGACAAGAATGGTATATACTACAAGCCTAAATTGTGTTCGTTAAAAAAAAAAAAAAAAAAAAAACTACTCTATGTTATTAAAGGGACTTCCCGTGTGGTGCTAGTGCTAAAGAACCGTCAGCCAATGCAGAAGATATAAGAAATGTGGGTTCGATCCCTGGGTCGGGAAATCTCCCTGGAGGAGAGCAAGGCACCCACTCCGGTATTCTTGCCTGGAGAATCCCATGGACAGAGGAGCCTGGAGGGATACAGGGTCCACAGGGTCACAAAGAGCTGGGCAAGACTGAAGTAACTTAGCGTGCACTATTTTATTAACATATTGTGTGCTTTCTCATTTAGACATGCATATGGTGCCTGCGAGCTGTGTAGGTGCTTTTTCAAGGTCAGCATTTAGGAGCTCACACACTTCTGGCCCCATCTCCCAAAATAGCACATGGATGTTGTTTCAGGTCATATTCACTAGAAGCGGAGCTTAGGGAAGAGGCTTTTGTGAAAGAATTTCCTGAGAAGTGCTTTTATAAGGAGAAAATAGGAAAAGACAGGAGAAGAAGATTAAGCCATGTTGGGCCCTGGGAAAGAAATTGCACTACAAGTCGGTCCATCTTGAGAAGGGGTTCTGCCTTTTGCAGCCCTGTTGATTGTCAGTCATTCAATGCCAGCTGTTAGGTGTTGGGGCACAGGTAATTCTCTGGAGAAGGGGGATGCTATGAGCCTTAGTAGACAACATGCGAAGCCATTGGCTGATGGGTGCACCTCCTTGGGGAAAGCCATCCAACATCACCGACCAGAAGTATGCATTACCTATTCTCATTATGAAAGAAAGAAAGGGAAAGTGAAAGTCGCTCAGTCGTGTCCGACTCTTTGCGACCCCATGGACTGTATAGTCCAGGGCCAGAATTCTCCAGGCCAGAATACTGGAGTGGGTAACCTTTCCCTTCTCCAGGGGATCTTCCCAACCCAGGGATCGAAACTGTCTCCTGCATTGCAGGCAGATTCTTTACCAGCTGAGCCACAAAGAAAGCCCTTTCTCATTATACTATCAATTTCTCCTAGTTTCTGGGGCAAGTGGAAACATAATTGCTCCCTGTAATGTATATGGTATTTTAGACTCCAAGTAAAAGGGAGACATTACTAGGCATCCCATGGAGTGCCAAGAAAACGCCAAACAAACTTACAAATGAAGCGAAGGACATCAGTTGAAAAAAAATGCATAATATCATGCAAGTGAATTGAATTTTCATAGGTAAATGATATACATGTAGATATTGATGGGTTACAAAAAAATCAAGATTATTTGAAACACAAAGTTAGACTATAGATGAGATCATAATTTCATTTTGGCAATGGTGAGAGATTAAGTATTGATCAGTGAGGTGTTGCAAAAAAGAAGGGTTAGTAGTTGTTGAAGAGAGGGAGACAGAGACAGAAAAAATAGTTTGAAAGTAAATAGTGATAGCAAAAAGCAAAGGGCCTAAATCAAATGAACAAGAAATTGAAAAATCAATCCTTGTGTAATTGAGTTGACTGTGGACAGGTAAATGGTATAGAAAAAAACTAAGATAGCCAAGAGTTTTTTAGGTCACTGTTTTTTTTAACTATAAACTCCTACCATTCTCATACATGCATGTACTCTCTAAACATTATCTTAACTTCAAAGCATTTGCATATGCTCACCTCTTTTCCTTTGATGTTTTTCCTCCAAACGTCATTCTTCCTCTTGGACATCTCTTCCTTTTTCAGATTTCAGCTTGTACAGCAGTAGATTGTCCTAGAATCTTCCCTGACCACTTAAGTTCTGGTTAGCGGTGCTTCTCTTGGGTTCTTCCACAGCATATGTACATACCACAGAACACATTCCCAGACTTTATTTTAATAACACATTTGTGAATCTGGTTTATGATTCTGTAAAGACAGAAAGCATTGCTTTTCAGTTTACCTGTACTTAACATGGAGGCAGGCACATAATTTATACCCAATCATTTATACTTAAATTATACTTAATACTTAATTGAATAGATAATTCAATGGTCAAATTAATTAAACTGAAATAATTTTATGTATTGGAGTGGGATATTTTCCAAATTTTGTATTCATAAAGTGTTAATAAAATTACAATTATCATTAAGATTCAGATATTTTAGGTTATCATGGTGCATGTTCAGTCATGTCCGACTCTTGTGACCTCATGGACTGTAGCCCGCCAAGCTCCTCTGTCCATGGAATTCTCCGGCAAGACTACTAGAGTAGGTAGCCATTCCCTTCTCCAGGGGACCTTCCTGACCCAAGGATCAAACCTGGGGCTCCTGCATTGCAGGCAGATTTTTAGCCATCTGAGCCACCAGGAAAGCCCCAAAACTTTGGTTAGAGTTAACCCAAAATAACCATTAAACTAACTCATCATTAGAAACAGACACATATAAACAGAAGCAAAAGTAGGACTCAGAGAATTTATAGACACATAGAGAGTGAAGGAAATAAGAACATTTTAATAAGAAAGATAAAAAGAATGCATTTGAGATTAAGGGGAAAATATGGAAGATACAGAGGAACATTCAGTTGGAGAGCCAAACAGTCTTAGGAATAACTGATTAAAAAGAGGTTAATTAGAGTGAGATAAGTAATACTGATAATAACAGCTGTCAGTCTCTTTGGTATTCAAAAGCCAAATAACTGCTTTATCTTTATTAAGATACACAGAAGGTCTGATTCATTCCCACATTGTAGAGATATCTCAAAATTAAGACTTAATAAATTATTCCGAACATTTCCTTTCAAGTTGAATTTGGTTTCAGCATTTATTTGAGTAGGTATAATTTATAATTAAAGCCAAAATGACAGAAAATATTTTCACACATGAAGAAAATTACCACTATTAATAGCGCTCTAATTTTCAAAGTCTTCATGCTAATGATATGGCTGTAAGGGTCTAATGTAAGGACATAATACTACAAATTATAATTTGTGGTGTGTTCATAAATATTTACCTACTGGCTTTCAGGGGAAGGAGGGAAAGACCTGGTTTGTGGTATTTGTAAAATTCTACACCTACTACAAATTTGGTAGGTGTACACACTCCTGTTATTGTTGCTTATTTGCTAAGTTAAGTCTGACTCATTTGCAACCCCATGGACTTAGCCCATCTGTTTCCTCCATCCATGGGATTTTCCCAGAAAGAATATTGGAGTGAGTTGCCATTTCCCTCTCCAGGGATCTTCTCAACCCAGGGATAGAACCCATGTCTTCTGTATTGGCAGGAGGATTCTTTACCACTGAGTCACCAGGGAAGTCCGTAAATACTCCTACTGTGGCCAGTTTCAAGGCACTGACTATCTATTTGCTCCATTCTATCTTTTCTAGAATGTTCATATAGAAAATTATCTTGGTAGCAGAGATAATATCTCCTTTAAGAGCAAAGGGCAAATGTACCTTTTGTCCAGTATAATGAAGACAATGCCTTCCTCCAGAACAAAGGGCAAGCATGCTTATTAGCTATCATAAAATATTCAAGTTCTCTAAGCTCAGAGTTCCTTTCCCATAACCCAACTTACTGCCTGTTTAGCTATCATCTGACCCACTTTACAAAGTCATGTGGGAATTGTGGCTTAGGTAACAGTGCAGGAATCCTGATACTCTAGCTTCTGTTATTTCTCTCCGTAATCCATTCTTCATTTCTGACTCAGGAGTCTTGTCTTCTGTCAGCATCCATAAGATGACAGTCTAACTTATTGGCCTGGAAATAGGATAAAATCTCAGATCCCTCAGCGTTCATGACAATAGACTAATTATTACCTAGTAAAGCTGACAACTAAGACAGTCTAGAACTATTATAAAGTTAAAGTTAAGTCGCTTAGTCGAGTCCAACTCTTTGTGATCCCATGGACTGTAGCCCACCAGGCTCCTCCGTCCGTGGGATTCTCTAGGCAAGAATACTGGAGTGGGTTGCCATTTCCTTCTCCAGGGGATCTTCCCAACCCAGGGATCGAACCCAGGTCTCCCGCATTGCAGGCAGACGCTTTAACCTCTGAGCCACCAGGGAACTATTATAAGTAGTTACTAAATACAATTGTTCAAATTGTATATTAATAGGCACGTCTCTAGAACCATAAGTCTGACTTCATAATATTGGTATACCAGGATTAATGAATGTCACAGACATTCTATTTGGATTAGTTCTGCAATGATATTTTCATTTGAAAAAAGATTATTGCAGAATTATAGATCTCTAGAGGTATTTTATGGTATTCTATGGCCTAATTTTATTATCTGTATGTCCTAGTACTAATGGGATTCACCAGAAGTTCTACTTGGATTTTTTTAAAGACTTTTTTTAAGAGCAGTTTTAAATTCCTTGCAAAAAATAAGAAGATACAGAGATTTCCCATATATCCCTTCCTTCACACACATACAGCCCACCCCCACTATCAACATCTCACATTAGAGTGTTACACCTGTTACAATGGATGAATGTATACTGACAAGTCAATGTCACCTAAAGTCCATAGTTTACATTAGAATTCACTCTCATTATTGCAGATTCTATGGGATTAGACATATGTACAAAGACATGTATCCATCATTGTATTGTCATACAGAGCAGCTTCACTTCCCTAAAATTCTTCTATGCTCCACCTAATGATCTGTCTTTCCCCACAAACCCCTAGTGACCACTGGTCTTTTTATGATTTCCATAGATTTGCTTCTTTCAGTATGTTAAATAGTTGAAATCATATAGTATGTAGCTTCTTACAATTGACTTCTTTTTCTTCTGGCTTCCCAGGTGGTGCTAGTAGTAAAGAACCTGCCTGCCAATGCAGGAAATGTAAGAGATGTGGGTTTGATCCCTGGGACCAAAGGTCCACTGGAGAAGGGCATAGCAACCCCCTCCAGTATGCTTGCCCGGAGAATCCCATGGGCAGAGAAGCCTGGTGGGTGACAGTCCATAAGGTTTCAAGGACCCTAGGGTCACAAAAACCCTTTTACTTAGCAATATACCATAGGGTTGCAAAGACCCTTTTAGAAGACTCTTGAGAGTCCCTTGGATTGCAAGGAGATCCAACCAGTCCATCCTAAAGGAAATCAGTCTTGAATATTCATTGGAAGGCCAAGCTGAAACTCCAATACTTTGGCCACCTGATGCGAAGAAGCGACTCATTTGAAAAGATGCTGATACTGGGAAAGATTGAAGGTGGGAGAAGATGGGGATGACAGAGGATGAGATGGTTGGATGGCATCATCGACATAACGGACATGAGTTTGAGTAAACTCTGGGAGTTGGTCAGGGAAAGGGAGGCCTGACGTGCTGCAGTTCATGGGGTCACAAAGAGTCAGACACTACTCAGTGACTGAACTGAACTGATACATTTAAAATCCATCCATATCATTTCATGGCTTAATAGCCCACTTTTTTCTTTTTAATGTGAATAGTATTTCATTATCTGAGTGTACCACAGTTTATCTGCTCACCTACTAAAGGACATCTTGATTGTTCCCAAGTGTTAGCAATTATAAATAAAGCTGCTTTAAATATCTATGTACAACTCCTTTGGATAAATACCAAGGAGTGATTGGTAAGAATATATTTAGTTTTGTAAGAAACTGCCAAACCACCTTCCAAAATGGCTGCACAATTTTGTTTTCTTATTCTTCTAATAAGGTTTCTTATTATTCCACATCCTTATTAGCATTTGTTGTCAGTGTTTTTAATTTTGGCTATTGATATATGCCCAGTGATATCCTTCTGTTTTAATTTGTGATTTAATGATGACATATTAGAGAGGAGCTTTTCATATACTTATTTGCCATCTGTGTGTCTTCCTTGGGGAGGTATCTTTTCAAATCTTTTAATTCAGGTTTTACATTTTTTTCTTGTTGATTTTGAAAGAGAGCTTTGTATATTTTGGATAACAGTCCTTTATCATGTAAGGATTTTACATTTGAGTATGCATACAATTAATGAGAGTCCAGAAAATTAAGATAGCCACACTTATTTATCATTATGGCAAGATTTAATCAGATATGCTAACTCTGTTGATCTGTTTTTTAATAATCTGTTTTGATTAATGTTAGAAACATTTTCATATGTTCTGAAACATATGAAAACATATAGTGTCTCATATAACAACTTATTTTCACATGAATTCTGGATTTTTAGATCTGACTACTATTCTTTGAAGCTTAAAAATAAAATAAAATAAAATAAAATTCTCTTTCCTAAAAGAAATTACAGTGAGAAGACAGACATGTAAACTAAAACAAATATCTAAGGTAATAAAGTGGTAACAGGAATGAAGTAAGTCACGTATGTGAGAAACAATTGAGAGTTTTCTCAAGAGTAGTGAGCTAGTGCACAACCTAGAAGGTGACAATTCTTCTCTCTCTGGTGAGCATACTGAAGACTTAAGCCCGGGAGACAACCTCTCAGCTCTGAGGCACTGTTCTGAAGACGTAAGGGAGGAGCCAGGACATACAGGAGTTTTTGTAAACAAACAAAAAACAGGTAGCATCAAAAGATTACTGCTGGACAGAAAAACCAGACCTCTCAAGTCAGTGAATTTAACATTTTTCTATGTGTGGGGAGATGCGAGAATCTGGACTCATTGAAATCATTATTTTGATATGCACCTTAACTATCTAGGGCCAGTATCCTGTTTTCTCCACCCCAAACCCCCTAAGTGTGCAACTTGGTAGGTGGCAGCAGGGGCTGAGGGCTTCATGGCTACAACATCCTTTGTTTAATTGATATAACATTTTTTTGTACACAAAAGTATCATATACTGCTTAGCAATAGCTACTTGTTTCTATGGTCATTTTAGTTTCAAGAGAAGCCAGAAATTCAGTCTTTGGTATAAACATTTCAAATTTTAAAGAATGTGAGGAAACAAGATGTAGATCAAACAAATCTGTGGACACAGTTAGTTCTTTCAGTCATATTCAGCAGCTTTTATTTAGCAACTATTTGCAAAATAGTATAATGTGGACTCTAACAGAGGTATATACAAAGTATAATGGTAGCATGGAAAAGTTAAATATAAAAGGTAATCTTTGAAGCATTCATCTTTGGAAGGATTTATAAGGACATTCCTTAGCATTGCTGAGATAAGGCAAAGGGAACAACATATGGAAAGCATGGAGGCCTGAGAAGACTTCCCCATGTTTGGGGAACTATTTATGTTCCAGTGTGTCTGGAATACAAAGCTCCAGAAAACGCATATAGGGTGTAACTAACAGGATGTAGAGAGTGGTAGTTGTTTTTGATCATATTGACAGAGCCAATTCATGAGTGTCCTTGAATGCCTTATTTAGGAGCACATTCTAAGTGATGAGGAGGCATTAAAGCATTTTAAGTAGGGGATTATCTAATCTGGCTTGTCTTTTAGAAATAATACTAGGTATTATCTTGAAGTTGAAAGAGAGCCAACTGAAAGCAACTTTCTCAGAATGGAGAAGGGAACAGGAACCCATATTCAGGTGACTGAATTAGATTTGCAGAGTAGGAGGAGTTCAAAAAATAGTTTTGCCTCTACAGATCAGTATTAAAATTATATTTTATATGAGTTAAATTAATTCTACAAGTTCTAATTAGAATCTTGTTAAAATTAAAATGAAAATGATAAATGCTTTTAATAACATATTTCAAGAGTATTTTTAGAAATTCTAGTTCTTTCAAGAAATGACCTATTCTCACATTACTTGAAAAAAATGCTTTCCTCTCAAAATAGGAAGGAGAATATAGTCAGTATACCTGTATGCTTGAAATTGTGTTTCTGTCTGTCTATCTATCATCATCACCTACCTGTGACCCAGTTGGGAGGTTTATGGGTTTGTGTGAATCTCAAACTATTGTTTGCTTTACTCAGTATTGTTTTACTTGCAAGTGACAAAGGCCAGTCTATATCAACAGCATATTAAAAAGCAGACACATTACTTTGCCAACAAAGGTCCATCTAGTCAAGGCTATGGTTTTTCCAGTGGTCATGTATGGATGTGAAAGTTGGACTCTAAAGAAAGTTGAGCAATGAAGAATTGATGCTTTTGAACTGTGGTGTTGGAGAAGACTCTTGAGAGTCCCTTGGACTGCAAGGAGATCCAACCAGTCCATCCTAAAGGAGATCAGTCCTGGGTGTTCATTGGAAGGACTGATGTTGAAGCTGAAACTCCAATACTTTGGCCACCTGATGCAAAGAGCTGACTCATTGGAAAAGACCCTGATGCTGGGAGGGATTGGGGGCAGGAGGAGAAGGGGACAACAGAGGATGAGATGGTTGGATGGCATCACTGACTCGATGGACATGGGTTTGGGTAAACTCCGGGAGTTGATGATGGACAGGGAGGCGTGGCATGCTGCAGTTCATGGGGTCACAAAGAGTCGGACATGACTGAGCGACTGAACTGAACTGAAACAAATTAAGGAATTGCTTGATTTATGCAACGTAAAAGACCAAGGGTAAGAAAATTTGAATACTTTTAGAGTATATTTAGGAGAAAGACTCAATTGAAAACTTAAAAAAATTAATGTATTTATTTTGGGTGCACTGGGTCTTTGTTGCTGAAAACTTTTAAATTAACTTATTTTTTATTAGTTCTTTTCATTCAAAAATTAGTAGATAGACTTAAATGTACATGTTAATTGGGACTCTGGCTTCCTTTGTCTGTGATTTCCTCTCTTCATACTCCATATGTCAGCTTCATCCTAAAGTTAAGTTTCCTCATGGTGGTGAAATGCCTGAAGCAGACCTAAGCTTCACACCAACACAATGAATGTCCAAGAAGAAGAGAAAACTTCTTCCCCCTCAATCTTTATCCAGATTCCTAGGCTTTAATGCTATTTTTGACCAAGTTATAACTTTTTCCTAATCCTGAAAATTAGGATTTTCAGGAAATCCTGAAATGGATCCTGAAATTTTCAGGAAATCCTGGCCAAGGAAATGCTATTTACTTACTGACTTAATTCTGACTTAAAAATATCCATCTGTGAGCTAGTTATTATGACTTTTGGAGTATGATTATGGTTAGTGGAGTGGGACAGCTTCAAATTGGATCTGAAGTCAATTCTACCAAAATTACATGCTGTTATGCAATGGAAGAGAGAACTAGACTAAGAAGGTATCTAGTGTCCACCACACCTTGCTTCAGGTATGCTGGACTCAGGTCACTGAGAATTTATCACTCCCTCTTTTCTCTGTTTTTTCATAGTATCTGCTTCAGTCTCAGTCCCCAAGTTCTGCTAAAATAGCCACTAGCTTTCTCTAGGCTAAAAAAACATTCTATCTGGTTAAAAATTCTAGGGTAAGAATTTGTTTTAATCAGTAGCGCTAACAAATGATCAGTATGGATCTTTATTATACCAATTTGGGTCACACATCTGTACTTGGAACAACTTTTACCAGAGCTTTGAATACTCCTACAGATTAATCCTGAGCCATGTGACATTCTTGGAAATTGTTTTAAGATAAACTCTATTCAAATAACACGGACTTACATTGGAAGCCAGTTAGATCCCCAAAGAAAAAGCAGGGAACACTTATTAAAGAAGGAAATGGTTGTTAGGCAAAACAACAACAACCAAAACCAGCAATAAACAGATCTCATAAAAATGTACACACACACTCAACAAGAACAATAACTTTCATCTAGTACAAAAACAAAAATATATTCAATTGTTTTTTGTCAATAAAATTTAATAACACATGGGTTTCACTGAAGTAAATGAAGCTTACTGTTTATGATGATAAAGTTGAAGTTTATTACTGTTTAAACAAAATACAAGGTTGTCTAACATTTGGATATAACTAATCATTTAACTAGCATGTTCACTTAAAATAGCCTTATTGTATTAACAACAGAGGATTAATTAAAAGCTATAATAGTGGATTTATGATCTTATATTACTTGGAATGTCTTTGGAATTTAATGTCACTTATTGAGAAATATAAGGAAGATCAAAAAAAACCACAGTGCAGGTTTAATCTCAGTGCTGGCCTCAGTGCTCTCGTTCACTTGACTGCATGAGCCATTGAAAGCTGTCTTATACTTGAAAACATATTTCAAAAATTATTTCTACTTGCATTAAATAATCTCAAACTTATGTAGCATTATGAAGTATCATGTAGTATTAGTGACCATGTCAAGAATGAGGCTGATGAAAAATGGGCTAATATCTGAGGAGAAAAAAGCCATTTTTAGAAGACTTGTTAATTCGAAATGTATTAATATGATAAATGCCCCATGGACTCTGATTAGTGGACCTGCCCTGCATAAAATGATCACATAAGTCAATTTCCTGTTTAGTTTTGCATTTCATCTTTAATAATAGCACCACTGATATACACATGACTGTTAAAGTTCTTTTTGCCAATCCCATCTAAGAACAGCATAATTCCTACATCAGAAAGAAGAAATATCATTAATTGTATATTTAAACAGGATTCAAAGTTTGCAACCTATTGTAGATCAAATTAATTTATATAAAAGAACCTCTCTATTGAAACTTGACCCTCATTAAATCATGGCTGCATTAACAATGGCATCCATAATTCCTACTAATTCTGGCTTCACAGTACACTGGGAGTGAATCAAGATTTTAGCTCTAAATCAGGAGTTAAGGAACTCATCTTTTCTAATGTAATGGAATTCTATCCTCATACTTCTTAGTGAAGGGATGAGGAGATACATATATCACACACACACACACACATATACACACACACATATATATAATTACATGTAACTATATATAAATTATATATTTTATGTTTAATTATAGCATTTAACATTATATATATGAATATAAACAGCAAGTTGATTATATGACTACCTTTTCAAGAGACCTCTCTCTTTTGCATCAGGTTATCTGTCCCTTTATTAGTAGTAGCCTTATTGGAGACAGAACTCTGCTTAATTCAAGGAATCACTTAATGATATAATGGTATTTATTAAATATCTCTAGGAAGTATAATTAAAAGAAATTATATATTTCTTGTCCTCAATAACTTTTAATTTAATGTAGAGGCAAAACTCTGTGTGTGTGTGTGGAAGGTACATAAAGAATAGGTACAATCAAATATAAGATGGATATTTTTCAGTATTGTTATTTTTCATCATTATTATTATTTCATGTTAATTTTTAAGCTGAAGGATAAGTGAAAGTTTTGAACCTCCCTCCCATCTCCCTCCCCATCCCACTCCTCTGGGTTGATACAGAGCCCCTGTTTGAGTTTCCTGAGCCATACAGCAAATTCCCGTTGGCTATCTATTTTACATATGGTAATGTAAGTTTCCATGTTACTCTTTCCAAGCATCTCACCCTCTCCTCCCCTTCCCCCATGTCCATAACTCTATTCTCTATATTTACTTCTCCACTAGAAGGTCATTTTGAGTGGCAGAATTGTGCAAAAGGAAAAAATCTCAAAATGAAATGCTCCAAAAAGTTTATGAAAAGTATATGTAGCTAAGGGCTTCCCATGTGGCTCAGTGGGAAAGAATCCACCTGCCAAACCGGAGATGCGGGTTTGATCCCTGGGTTGGGAAGATCCCCTGGAGACGGAATTTCCCAGTATTCTTGGCTGGGAAATCCCATGAACAGAGGAACCTGGTGGGCTATCTTCCATGTGGTATCAAAGAGTCAGACACGACTTAGAGACTCAACAACAACAACAGCAAAATAACATGTAGTGAAAGCTGTAAGCAGTGAAATAAATGTTCACATTTAGGTCCTACAAGTCATGTTTTTAGGGACCCCGTTACAAGGCAAATGATGGAAAATGAAAATTTCCAAAGAAGTTTTAATGTTTTGAATCTTTTCAATGGGCTGAATTAAGGGGATTGGATCACTGCATAGCAAGGTATTTTATAAATGTGAGTGTAACCATTCTGCAGTTTCATAAATATTCTAAGGGGAGAAATAAATGTTTAGTAGAGTCTGCCCTTTAGTCATTAATGTAATACTTTAAAATGTACAGGTATTTGATTTTCTAAGCAATCACTGAATATTTTAGCAGTAGTGCAGGAATTTTGCCTCTGGGTGGCTCTTACCAGTGTTTTATGAGACGTGATTGGCTATTGGCTTAGAAAATAGATTAAAAATCACAAGAACACTGTGGATATTTTCCAGCTCAGGTGGCTTTTAGGCTTTATTCCAAATGGAGCTTATTTCAAAGGCCTTTGGAAAAAACAATCACAAAGGCAGAGCCTGTTCTGCAAGGTTTAGCAGAAGGTAAGTCTTCATACGGTACTTATTCTTTTTAGCTTTAACCTCATGATTATTCTAGGAGAAAACAGGAGACTGACTTTACGAAGTGGTGAAATCACAGCAATCTTTTTTTAAAAATTACTTGTTAGATATTTTTCTTTTAACAAAATTCATGTGCAATTTAGCTCTGTTGCAAGTAGCAGTGCACTTCTATAACATTGTTTTCTATGTCCACATGGCGATATATAAGCACAATATCTTAGAAGTGCTTAATATAGTATAAATATAGAGACTGCCTTTGACATTGACATTCTACAGAGAAATTCCTTTTTCACTTGAGTTCCCAGAACTCTGTTCCTAGAATTTTTAGATCACTTCATCTCTTCTTCCTCAAATATATCTTAAAATTTTTGTGTTAAAATACACAAAAGGACATATTTGATCATCTTAGCCATTTTTAAGTGTATAGTTCAGAAGTATTAAATACATTTCTGATGTGCTACCATAACCACCACTCATCTCCAGGTAGATAAGTAAAAAGATCTCGGATAACTTAACTGCTATATCCATTGAACCATTGCTCCTCATTCCCCACTTCCTTTAGCCCTTGTAAACCACCGTTCTACTTTCTATCTTTATGATTGTGACTACTCTAAGTGCTTCATAATTGGAATCATATATTGTTTGTCTCTGTGACCTGGCTTATTTCACTTAGTATAATATTCCCAAGGTTCATTCATGTTGTAGTGTATGTCAGAATTTCCTCTCTTTTAAGACTGCATCATATTCTATTGTATATGGACACAATATTTTGCTGATCCGTTCATCTATTAGCAAAGATTCAGGTGCTTCGATTTCTTGGTTTATTCATTCATCCATCAATGGACTTGAGTTGCTGCCACAATTTAACAGTTGTGAATAATGCTGAAATAAACAGATATATACAAAAGTCTCCTCAAGAACCTGCTTTGAATTCTTCTGGATAAATACCCAGAAGTAAAATTGCTGAATCATATGCTCATTATGCTTTTACATTTCAGAGGAAACTCCAATCTGTGTTCCACAGCAGCTGTTCCATTTTATACCCCCATTAGCAGTGTACAAGTGTTCTGATTTCTCTACATCCTTGCCAACCTGTGTTATTTTCTCTGTCTTTATTTTTATTTAATAGTAATAATCGTAATGGGTATGAGGTAGTATCTCGTAATTTTGATTAGCATTTCCCTAAAGATCAATGGACTTCTCAGGCGGCGCTAGTGGTAAAGAACCTGCCTGCCAATGCAGGAGATGTGAGAGACATGCTTTTGATCCCTGGGTCAGGAAGATCCCCTGGTGGTGGGCATAGCAGTCCACTCCTGTATTCTTGCCTGGAGAATCCTATGGACAGAGGAACCTCATGGGCTACAGTCACAATGAGTCAAGTCAGAGATGACTGGAATGACTTAGCATGCATGCACACAAAGATCAATGATGTTGAGCATCTTTTCGAGTACTTATTGGCCATTTGCATATCTTCGGAGAAGTGTCTATTCGGTTCCTTTGTTCATTTTTTAATTGAATTGTTTGTTTTATGTTGGATTACGTTTTAGGAGTTCTGTCTATAATTTGGATATTAATCCCCTATGACATATGTGATTTTTAAATATTTCATCCCATTCTATGAGTTGCCTTTTTACTTTGCTGATAGTGTCTTTTGAGGCACAAATTTTTACGATTTTCATAAAGTCCAATTAGTCTATTTTTTTCTTTTGTCCTGTGCATTTGGAGTTGTTTCCTAATCCAATCATCACTGACTCTAATGCCATGAAGCTGTTGCCCCATGTTTCTTTTAAGGGTTTTATAGTTTTAGCTCTTACATTTAGGTTTTTGACACATTTTGAGTTAACTTTATATATGATGTTAAATAACTGTCCATTTTCATTCTTCTGCATATGGATATCTAGTTTCCCTAGCACCATTTGTTTAAAAGACATTATTTGGCTATTGGACACTCTTGGTACATTTGTCAACACATATTGTAGTTCAGTCTCTCAGCTGTACCTGACTCTTCGCAGTCCCATGGACTGCAGCACACCAGGCTTCCCTGTCCTTCACCATCTCCTGCAGTTTGTTCAAACTCATGTCCATTGAGTTGATGATTCCATCTAACCATTTCATATTCTGTCATGCCTTTCTCCTCCTGCTTTCAATCTTTCCCAGAATCATGGTTTTTTCCAATGAGTCAGCTCTTCACATCAGGTGGCCAAAGTATTGGAGCTTCAGCTGTCAACAAATAGGCGAGGGTTTATTTCTGGGCTCCCTGTTCTATTCCATTGGTTTATATGTCTGTCTTTGTGCCAGTACCACACTGTTTTGATTACTGTAGCTTCATATGTAGTTTTGAAATCATGAAATGTGAAACCTCCAACTTTAAATTCCCTGGAATTCACTTCAGTCAGATAGGAGGGGCTTGCAACAATTTCCTGATTCTTTATCTACACCTCTGAAATTAGAAGTAGCAGTTAGCAGAGCACGGATCCCCAGTATTTGGAGAATAGGTCCTTTTTGTCCATCTTGACACCTACAAGCTGCATGTGAGCTGCTCCTGGAATATGTGCACAGATGCCTGCCAGGAGACTGGAGAATGAGATGGGTAACTTCTACTGTGCCAATAGCTGAAACTCACTGAAGATGACAATTTACTATTGTCCAAGTCTTCCCTTGGAAGTTGCAAGCCTTTAAGAAACTCCGGAATTCAATAATAGTTAAATCTGTCAGATTCTGCCAATGTTCCTACTGTTTCCAACTGTGCTGTCTTCCCAGCATCCTTTCAAATATAGATTTGAGACTGAAATTGAAAGGCCTTGTAGAAAACATGGTAACAAACTGATTTGCTTCTGATGGAGTGACAGTGGTGAGGCAGAGTACACTCGTATTATGATGTTCCAGTTTCTCCCTTGGGTAAATCTATGAAGAATATTGTTTCACTAAATGGGGATAACAGTAGTAACCACTTCATAGAGATCTTGTGAGTAATAAATAAGGTAAGTAAATGCTTTGCACTCAAACATAGAGGTGGACTGAGGCCCTTTCACTTTCTTTTCATTTTTTCTTTAAGAGTTTTTTTTAAAGTCTTTATTGAACTTATTACAGTATTGGTTTATGTTCTGGTCTTTTGGCCATGAAGCATGTGGAATCCTAGCTCTCCAACCACGGATCGAACTTGCATCCCCTGCATTGGAAAGTGAAGTCCCAGCCATTGGACCACCATGGATGTCCCAAGGCTCTGTCACTATTTTCCTTCTCACAAGGTGTCATTTGGAGGAAAAAATATTCAATCTGTCCAGCTTATTATTTGTAGACAACTTGCATTCCCAGATGAATGCCGACAACCCAAACAAACTGAACAACCTTCAGTGACTCTCAGAACACGACCCCAGTCAAAAGATGCTGTTAGAATTGTGAGCACTGAGTGTTCTCCCCTGTGTACTTTATGTTCTACTTTCACACTTAATAAAAACATAAAACCCCACACTCTAGCTTCAACAGCATTTCTGTAGCTACCTCAATCAAAAATAAATTCAGTGTCATAAGGACCAAGGGAGTTGAAGATAATATTATATTTCATGAAATAAACTCACTTTTAAAAGTGATTTTTAAGTCCTAAAAATAGTAATTTCTCATGGGTTTGCTACAAATTTTTTGAAATGTCAAGACATGATGCTGCAGTTGAATAGATTTTTAAAGCACCAAACATACTACACATTTGATGGCTTCCATTAATAAAGAACATTTTTTATGTGTGAAATAAACACAAAAAATACAAGTGAGCTGCATTACAAAATGGAAAACATATTTAAATACTGATTTTGAAGATCACATGATAATATAATCCTGGGTAAGTACATTTAAAAATTTTGTTAAGTCACAAGATATGGAAAATTCTGTAATGCTTATCCAATAAACATTAGAAGTCACTAATTGTGAGCAGAAAAACTGAAAAAGTTTGAAAAACTCAAAAGCTTTGCCTTGACTGAGAAGAACACAGGCCCAGTAGAATATATATTCTAAAAATGTTAAAGTCCTGCTTTAAATGTTTACATTATGGTTATTTCTGACAAATTTCTGGTGCATTCTTCTTGGTGATCAAATTTAAAATACCCAAATAATGGCACTCAGGAACATCTGCACTGCACACTCTCTCAGAAATCAGGCTCACCTCTAAAGCAAATGAGAACAAAACCAAGAATCAAGAAGACAGCTTTATGTCAGAGAGTAGGTCAGTCAGTTCAGTCACTCAGTCATGTCCGACTCTTTGTGACCCCAAGGACTGCAACACGCCATGACTCCATGTCCATCACCTACTCCTGGAGTTTACCCAAACTCATGTCCATTGAGTCGGTGATGCCATCCAACCATCTCATCCTCTGTCGTCCCCTTCTCCTCCCACCTTCAGTCTTTCCCATCATCAGGGTCTTTTCCAATGAGTCAGTTCTTCACATCAGGTGGCCAAAGTATTGGAGTTTCAGCTTCAGCATCAGTCCTTCCAACGAATATTCAGGACTGATTTCCTTTGGATGGACTGGTTGGATCTCCTTGCAGTCCAAGGGACTCTCTAGAGTCTTCTCCAACACCACAGTTCAAAAGCATCAGAGAGTGGGAGTCACTTGCAAATTCCTAGAGACTATTTCTGCTGTCAGACTTTTAGTTCAAGGAGAAGTCGGTGAAAATGAATTTATTAGCTGGCTGGGCAATTGACTTGTTTATGTTCTTACACAGTCAAAGAGCATAGATCTCAATCTAATATGGTCATGCCCCGCATGGTCTGATTTTTTTTCAAAACATAGTGTTTCATCTTTAACAATGACTAATTTTCATATGTTCTCTTATATGCTTGCTACTCCTTTTGGTGTGCCCGTTGGCAGATTTTCAGACAGATAATTGGACCCTTTTATTTCTACTCTGTGATCTCAGAGAGCAAAAAGAGATGAGAAAAGTGCACGAAGATGTATGGATTTCCACTCTATTTCTATTCTTATAGTATGCTGTATTATTAATTGCCTGTCTTGTTAGTTCTCAAGAAGAATGTTCTGGTTATTGGGTACATGATTTCCCTCAAGGCCATTTATTGGAATTTTTAGTAATAAACAATGGGCTTGCTAGCTCTTCTTTCTGCCACACTAGCATTTGCTCATTGGTTTTCAAAGGTCATTAATGAGATTGTTGCTGTTTTAGTTGCTAAGTCATGCCGGACTCTGCAAACCCATGGACTATAGCCCACCAGGCTCCTCTGCCCATGGGATCTCCAGGCAAGAATACTGGAGTGGGTTGCCATTTCCTTCTCGTGGGGATCTTCTTGACCCAGGGGTTGAACTAGCATCTCCTGCTTGGCAGGCAGATTCTTTATAACTGAGTCACATAGGAAGCCCCATGAATGAGGTACTCCAGCTTTACTTACCTGCTTTCATACCACCTTATTATTTTTATATCATAGCATGCATCTTATTTTTTGTTGGTATGTATATGAGACACTATTGCTCCTCAAAATGGAGTGACAATTTTATAGCAACAAACATAACAAAAGCATTATAAGTCATAGGTTTAATTTATAATTAGGTAATTGAATATTACCTCTGTCAAATAATTAAAACAGATGACATTCTATTATATATCTTCATATTTAATAAACTGATGAATTAAATATTCTTATTTTAATTACTCTATAGACTTAACAAATTAATATACTAACGTGTATACTAAAGCTTTAATTTCCCAGCTTTGCCACTTGCCTTATGTATCTCTCAGTCCATGACATGGGCCATGGCACAACTTCTTGGCACAAAAGTTGACCTGGAAGGAGCAGCATCCTCATGTTCCAGTGCACTCGATCTTTCACCACTAAGCTCTGTACTGGATATTCGTGCAACAGTAGAAAGGATACATTCCCATCCTGTTGTCTTTAGACTTGTCTAGTTTATTTGTTTTGATGAAATTAGCATGAATAAAATTGAGATTGTGCTCCTTATAAGCCAAGACCTCAAGAATAATTATGTGCTTTGATTTCCCCTTTTGTAATTCTTGAGAAGGCAGCTGATATTTTCCAAGGAGAATGCAGAGAGATGTGGAGCTGAACTAACTCTTCCTAATTCTGGAGCCATGTCCAGCCATCCTGCAACTTGAAGCAGAGCTATCCTGGTTGACTACAGATCTGTGAGTCTAAAAATTATCATAATTTGTAATTTTCTGAGAGTACAGGATAGTGTGTTAGACAGCAAAAATTGACTACTAAAGATCACAGTCTCCTCTCTAAAAATTTCTTCTACTTTCTTCACTTTACAAAACCATTGTGCTCTCTTCCCTCACTAGGACTTCTAATGATTCTATTTCATCCAGACATCAGGACTTCCTAGTTTAACTCTACATTATTAAATATTTCAAGCTGTTCTCTGGAATATTCTGGACTCTCTCACTATCATATCACTAATCTAAGCCTTATAAATTATAAAATAGTTGCAACATAAACATATCATCTACTGGCTGACTTAACAGTCATGAGTATGAACGTAAAATGTATACAAGGACAGATTACAGAAGAAAAGATGTAGTGATGATGTTTTAATCTTCTCTAGTCTGTTAAAATGTATCTGGGGATTCAACTCTGAACATTATCACCAAAAAAGTAGAGAAAAGTAGCCATAATCTCAAGCAGAAAAAAAAATAAGTCATACATAAAATCTCTTAAATTATGTGTGTGTGAGAGGGAGACACATAGACAGAGGGAGAAAGCTGGGACTTTTTGTAAGAGAAAGAAAGACACAATTGGTTTGTATGTTATATGTGTAGGAAGAGGGATTGGAATTTTCTTCTCTGGTTTACAGAGATGTTGCCATTATGAGTGGGTGAATGTGGAATGGGCCACTCAAGAAGTCTGAGTGTATTCATTGGAGTTTTTCCATTTTTCAGAAATAAAGTCTGAGAGATTCATGTTTTACATAAATACTTATAATACCAGTGAATGTTTATGGAGTGATCATTAAGTGCTAAACCCTCTATGTATATTATAGCCTTTTTAATTGTTGCAGAAACATTCCTTTCTTTCCCCCTTCCTTCCTCCCCTTAGCAAAAATTATTGATCATCAATTGTGTACCAGGATTATGCTCAAGACAGAAAATGCAGTGGTGAATTAGACATAAATGGTTTTAAACTCAAGGAACTTTTATTTTAGTGGTGGTAGTGGTTTAGTCGCCAAGTCAAGTCCGACTCTTCACAACCCCATGGACTGTAGCCTGCCAGGCTCCCCTGTCCATGGGATTTTCCAGGCAAATATATTGCAGTGTGTAGCCATATCCTTCTCCAGGGGATCTTCACTACTCAGGGATCGAACCCATATCTCCTGCATTGCAGGCAGATTCTTTATGGCTGAGTCACGAGGGATGCCCTTAGTTTAGTGGGGAAGACTGTTATAAAGCAAATAAATTTAATATATATTGTGATATATTCAAAATATGAAATATACAGACTGTATGAAGAGAGAATTTTTTTTTTTTGGCCATGCATCCCGGTATGCAGGATCTTAACTACCTGACAAGGGATCAAATCTGTGTCCCTTGCAGTAGAAGTGCAGAGTTCTAACCACTGGACTTCCAGGGGATTCCCATGAAGAAGGAATTATTGATGTGTATGTGAGATAAGTTACTCAAGAAATGCCTACCTCTATGATCCTAATTAGATAAACATACCTAGCCTCAGAGAGGTTAACGTTCGACAACTGATATGTGCTGGAGTTGGAATTCAAATCCAGGTGTACTCAATCTCAAATTTTGCTTTTCCACTCCCTTCAATGAACAGTTGGTGTAATGCTCAGTAAGGTTCCTTCAGACCCCAAGATGCAGACATGCGTGTGACACAGGCTGTTTCTGTGGATGTCAATGACTTAACGGTAAACTGCCGCCATAGCAATCTTTTAGATGTGTTTAGTATCACTAGAAATATTTTTCTAATTAAATACTGGTATACAATTAAAATAAAAACTTAAGCATAGGTCATGTAGAATGGGGGCTTATTCATCTAGAGATATTCACCTACATTTTTGTAATATATAATGCAGTGTAATTCACAATTTCTCTCTGAACCCCTGAGAAGCTACACTTCCTTTACATTCAAAATGTTGCTGCTAGAATTGATGTTGTCCCATGAATGTGGATATGACTAAACAGGAATTTTTTTGTTGAAATACTGCTGCAAAAGCATATAGAGTATAATTTTGTCTAAAGAAGAAACTTGTTTAGAGTACTTGCAATGGATAATTTTTGGCTAGTTCCCCCTAGATTATGCTACAGCATTGATTTAAATAATTATCAGGGCTTTAATTACAGAATACCAAAAGGAGACAGCTATACATAAGAAACACACCAAGTTTGCCCTCAGATGATCTGAATTCAAGTCTTAATTCTGATCCTCAATTTATCTTTTTATCTATAACATGGGCACAGCATTTTTGAATTCACAATATTGAGTGTTGAAGACCAAAATGCAGTTCTGTGATGCCCAGGGAGAAATATGCCTTGTTATAACACTGACCCTTAAGGAATAATAATTTTTTGGTCAACTTAGTGTTCTGAAATAATTTCTTTAATAATTCCTAAATGTTAAATTTTCTGTATACAGTTACTTTAAGCGTGTATGTATCAAATTACATAATACTGTATATTCTTTACTTCAATATTAAAGGTTGGCCATTTCTGGAAAGAGAATTGTCCCTGCCCTAATCTTTTTCAGAAACTCTTTTTTCCTTTGTTGCCCTGCTGGTCTTCAGTCCCCCATACTGTTCCTATATCATGTCTGTTGAATCTAAATGGACTCATCTTTGTTTCAGGGCTTAAATTACTTTTCAAGAGCCTTCTTTTCTGTCTCTGTATTCTCTGAAAATATGCCTTACATGTTTATAGATTTCTGTTGCTCTGGCTCTAATTTGGGAGGGTGCAACTTTAAGAATATTTGTTTTCTTTTAATAGACACTGTGCAAAATGCCTACCTGTAAGGCAAAAGTGACATCCTTCTCTAGCAGGGGACAAGTCATCAGGGGTGTTTTGGATGTCGGCTCAAGTGAATAGCTTTTTAGGTTGGTCACCACCTGAGAAAGCTCTCCCTGCTGTGTAGAAGTCATTGACTTCAGGACCCTCACTGTGCTACACAGACTCCTGAAGATTTGTCTAGCATGCTGCAGTCTAAGATGTACTGTTTTAACTATTTTGAGCCCAGTATATGCAGGCTATGAAAATATTTTAAGATTTTCCAACTTCTCATTTGATAATTGTGCTGTACTGTTACTATCACTGTTATTAGTATTTTAAACTCTTGTGTTTTTTTCCCGATTGAGCTGGGTTTGTCATCAAAGAAGCAGATGACTATCGGCTGGAAAGGTCCTTCCCCTCAAGTTACTGCCCAATCTTAGAATTGCTAGTCCAGATTAAAATATTATATATTTGTTATTTTGCCTTCAGATTCATTCAGTAAAATATTATTGGACACGTATTATGTACTGGGAAATACAGTGATATATATGTGTCTTGGGGCTTCCCTGGTGACTCAGATGGTGAATAATCTGCCTGCAATGCAGAAGACTTGAGTTCAATCCCTGGATCCGGAAGACCCCTTGAAGAAAGCAATGGCCACCCACTTCAGTATTCTTGCCTGGAGAATTCCATGGACAGAGGAGCCTAGTGGGCTACAGTCCATGTGGTCACAGAGTCAGAAATGACTAAAGGACAAACATTTTCACTTTCATATGTGTATTATATATGTAATTCTCAAGTGTATAGCACCATAACTTACTTCTATATATCCTGCAATGTAAACAGTGTGCAATGTATACAATGTACCATATATCAAAAGTTTAGTTTACATTCCTCTTCAGTTGATCCTCTTCACCCATTTCACCTACCTCCCAGTGCCCTTCTCCCTGGTAATCGCTATTCTGTTCTCTGTTTTTATGAGTTCATTTTTGTTTTATTTTGTTTGTTTTGTTTTTTGAGACTCCACATATTGGAAAAACTATATGGAACTCGTCTTTCTCTTTTTGACCTATTTAGTTTAGCATAGTATCTTCAAGATCCATCCATATTGTCCCAAATGGCAATATTTCATTCATTTTTATGACTAAGTAGTATTCTTTGTGAATATATATACCACGTTTTCTATATCGATCCATACATCATTGGGAGCTTGTTTTCCTGTCTTGTCTATGGCAAATAATTCTGTGATGAATACAGAAGGACACAAATCTTTTCAAATTAGTGTTTTCATGTTCTTCAGACAAACACACAGAAGCAGAATACCTGGGTCATATGGTGAGTTAGTGTGAGTGAAAGTCATTCAGTCATGTCTGACTCTTTGTGGCCCCATAGGCTATATATTCCATGGAATTCTCCAAGCCAGAATACTGGAGTGGGTAGCCGTTCCCTTCTCCAGGGAATCTTCCCAACCCAGGGACCAAACCCAGGTCTCCCACATTGCAGGTGGATTCTTTATCAGCTGAGCCACCAGGGAAACCCTGTCATATGATAGGTCTACAGTCATTATATTAATTATATTTCCTACTGCTACAAAAAATCTTTTGGAGGGACTGTGCACTGTTACCGTTATGCTTCAAAGGCTAAATGTTAATGAATTTGTAAATGCTATAGCAGTGGTTCTCCAATATGTTGCCCTGGTAAGCAACAATAGTATCACCTGGGAACTTGCTGGAAATGCTCTACAGAATCAGAAACTCTGGGGTGGTTCCCAGAAATGTATGCTTTAATAAGCCTTCCAGATGATTCTAGATGATGATGCAAGTATTTGCGACCCACTGGTGTTTATATGAGTTTATATGTTGCGACCCACATGTTTATAACATGTCAGTTATAGCGGGGAAGAAAACCTGAGGAGATTCTGGTGAGGATGAAAGATAAGAGAGATGAGTTTTGATAATGTAAGTAGAACACAAGAAAACTATGCACATTTCCACCATAGAAGGAGAGGGCTTGCCAGGAATACTTCAGCTAAGGTGGATAAAAAGCCTGGATTTTAGCACCTGAGCAGAGGGTGTCCAAATGGAGGGAGATTTGAACAATGAAAAGAATAAACTGAAAAGCTACCAAAAACAAATTTTAAATGTATATTATTTTCTCAGAGATGGTTGGCTCAACAGTAAACACAGTTGACCTCTGTGCCTCAGTCTGTTTTGTAAACCATGGCAGTGTCCCTCTGCTTCTGGAATCTGAAGAACAAGGCACACCTTAGCAGATGCTTTGGTTTCATACTATCCTTTATGCTGCTATAGCCAGTGCATCTTTTCCATCAGCTTTGTTCACCAAATTTCCTTTTTTTGGTACTTATTCACATGCTAAAACTGTAAAAAATATGGGGAAACATAACTGCCAAGGAGATTTTAACTTGGTCAGTAGAGTTATTCTTTGTGAGTCTTCTGAAAGACATTCTGATTTTCTTGTTTTTTTTTTTAACCAGTGATCTGTCTTCTGTCAGTGATCTGCTCAGGGAGTAAAAGTTGCTATAAATTTTATTTCATTACTTGTGATGAAAACCTTTGACTGTGTAAATGGTTTCTTTATTCAAGTTGCTAAAATTTTATTATATTCCTGCTATTTGGATTTGGAATAGAAAGATTCCAAAATAAACCAAACCTTTTTTTCCATTTTTGATTGTGTGTGCCATCCAGGTCTCTTCCGCCCATTGGCAAAGGCCTGCATGATCATTAATATTATTGATTTAATTATTACTTATATTACTTTAATTATTACTTATAGACAGTTTCAACTATACTTCCAAATTAAATTGTGTCATGTTGATATTAAATAAAAACAAATTATTTCTTATTTAGTAAAAGAAAACATCTAAGGAACTCTCAACAAATATTAATTAAAACACATTTAATACTGTTGATTCTCTTTGAGTTAGACAATCCACAGACAAAACAAATGATTAGAAATAATGAGAACTGAATTTGCTTTGGAAGGAGCACATAGTACAAGCTTGAATGTAGTAAAAAGTGGCAGCATATGAAAGTCATACATCATACATACATACATACATACATACAGTCATACATCAAATCACAAACATGAACTTGATTAAGAGTGAGCAAAATGCATAAGCTTTCCCAAATTAGTTAATAAGCTATAGTTAAACTGAATGTATTTTCATCCTTCCCCTAATTCCTCTCCTTTCCTTATTTCTCTTTATTTTCATATACTTATAACCACATACATCAATTATGAAAGTGCAATGTAATAGCAAGTAATTTGTGAAATTAGAATTTTTTTAGAAGTTGAGTGCTAATTTTTACTTCTGACTTTGTATTTTCAGACGTTTTCTTTTATATCTAGGATTTTCAGTTTTTCCTTTAGGAAAATTTCTGTGAATTTCACTTCAGAAAGGTAGTGTTTTTTCTATTCATTTATCAGTCAGTAACATTTACTGGGGCTTCCCTGGTGGCTCAGATGGTTAAGAATCTACCTGCAATGTGGGAGACTTGGGTTCTATCCCTGGGTTGGGAAGATCCACTGGAGGAGGGCATGGCAACCCACTCCAGTATTCTTGCCTGGAGATTCCCAGTGGACAGAGGAGCCTGGTGGGCTACAGTCCACAGGGTTGCAAAGAGTCAGACACAACCGAGTGACTAAGCACAGCACATTTATTGTTTTCTATGTTGTAGATAGTACTATGTACTCTAGTGGATAATGCTTATGATTCCCTAATATGTACAAGACACACTTCGGGACACAGAGAGAAAATATATATAAAGAGTAAGTGGAATAATATCTAAGATTTTAAATCACTAAATTCCCTATAGGCACTCATCACATTGTTCCCCCAATGCTGCAATGTTGGAATCATTTTAAACCAATGGTAAAGATTGGGGAACCAAGGCTCAGAGATATCAAGTGACTTTTCCTAGGTTATGCAGCTTTGAGGTAGTAGAAGTGGAATATAAGCTCAGCAAATCTTGTTCAAAAGCCTAGAATCTAAGTTATATTGACAAATGGATGCACTCTATAAAGAGGATATGTGAGTATGCTTGTCTATATGCTTGAGCATGTGTAGTTTATATCATTTCAGTCCTGCTAAGCTTTAGAGCTACTTTAAGGTGACACACATGTAAAGAATTAATAGTTTCAGACTTCAGGTATCTCCTGGTCGTATGGAAAAGACCAGGTATAATAGTAGACGTACAGACAAAGTCCTATGGAAATGTTAATAGAGTGAAACCAATTGCTTAGGAAACTCAAATAAGGTATGGCAGAGGAGTGAATATTTGAGCTGCATATATGGATAAATACACAGGCATTTATCAAGAAAGGAAGGAGGTAAGGTGAAGGCAAAGTATTCTGGGCACATTGGAATATATGTAAAGGCACAGACTTTGGAGCTGCAGTGTTACAGAAGACATTGTATGTTGTATACTGGGATGTAAGAATCACTTAGATTAAAAGGGAAGAAGATTAAGCAAGAGAAAAAGATGTTCTGAGGGCAATATAAGTGTCCATGCAAGAAACTGTATTATTATCTCTAATTTACAGGTGAAGAAACAGGCATATGAAGATAATACTATTTAATTTCTTGGAGCTAATGAAAGTCAATGATGAAACTTCTAAATCTAAATCTGGTAGTCTTATACCATTCTAAAGTGAGTGAAAGTGAAAGTCACTTGGCCATGTCTGACTCTTTGTGAGAGTCCTAGCTGTTCCTAGGGAAAACTAACCAAAAAGAGGAAGATCTTCAGTGCCTTGGAGAGGGGAAATAAAAATCATAACTGAGAGACTGAAGTGAAGTGAAGTGAAGTGAAATGAAGTGAAGTTGCTCAGTCATGTCCAACTCTTTGCGACTCCATGGACTGTAACTCACCAGGCTCCTCTGTCCATGAAATTCTCCAGGCAATAATACTGGAGTGGGTAGCCATTCCCTTCTTCAGGGGACCTTCTCGATCCAGGGATTGAACCCGGGTCTCCTGCACTGCAGGCAGATTCTTTACCATCCAAGCCACCAGGGAAGTCCATTCTAAAATCATGGTCAATTTTGGAAAATCAAATTTATCAGTATGTGAGGAAAAATCCGAGGAAACTAGGGAAATCACTGTTTTTCTTGGTTTCTCTGATCATAAAATGAAGAAATAGGAGCTAGGTGAGAACAAGATTGTACAGCTAAGTGACTACTTGGCTGGTTGTATTCAGATATTGAATAATATATTGCTTCATTAAGGACATCACTCTGATTTGACCACACTGGCTCTTGTGCTATTTGTGAAAAGGCCAAGCAAAATTTCACCACAAAGCCTTGCTGACTCTCCTTATCAGATTTTTTTTCTTGGATTTCTTTCACTTCATTTAGGTGCCTGCTCATATGTTACTTTAGGAAAGTCTTCCCTTGCTACTTATACCATAGATAACATCACACCCAAATCATATTATCACTGTTAACCTAAAACAATAAAAAAGCTAGTTATTTTACCATCAAAAAATTTTTTTTAAGGAGCAGCAAAGAATTGCAATTCAGGACATGTAACTACGGCAAGCCACCTACAAGTCCGGTAAAAATAAAAGAGAAGTAACTCTTTTGAGAGGAGAAGGGCAAGTTGGTAGGGCTGTTATAAACAAGGGCTCACCTGGCAGCTCAAACAATGAAGAGTTCATTGGAGCAAACTGCGAGTTCAAAGTAAAGTGGCTATTTATTGTCTGAGTTGTGACAGCCTCTCATTGGCTCAGCTGTCTCTAGAGGAGAAGAAAATCTTTCTTCTTCTTGTTGACACAGTAGTGTTCCTTCTTGCTGGCAATGCAATATATTTTCCCCCCTGTTGGGATATGTATTGAAGTTGCATGGAATGTGCATGAGATTTCCCTGTTCTGGCCTCCCAATTCCATTCTAATGAGGTTTCCCTTTAATAGCTTTCACCCAAAGTTTATTTTTCTGTGTAGAACTTAACAGTTTCTGCCATTATATTACACACTTATTTGTTTCCCCCACAAAAGTGAGGACTTTTTTAATGTAATTTTGGCACCACACAGCAGGTGCTTATTAATTATTTATTGAATCATGAATGTCTGACTCAGTGACTGGGATGGATATCTGGACTTGTGCAGAACTGTTCTGTTTTAATCAGTAATTATAAAAAGACGTACAAGGAAGCTTATCAAAAAGCATGGGAGGAACTTTTGGGAAGATGGCAGAGGGAGTAGATGTGTTAGGAAAAGCTGTGAAAATTTTTTAACACAATGCTTGGAATATAGACACGCTAAACAGCAATTCTGTTCACCATATGCCCACAAAGTAACTTGAACCAAACAGGTAGATGACACAAAACTGGGAAAGAATCCCTAACGTGATGCATGGCAGCATTATGGTTCATAAAGATGTTGAATAAAAAGATGAACTACATCAAAGAAGATAACATATAATAAGAACATTATAAAATCTACTCTTGGATTTTTTAAAAAATTTCATAAGCACAAGGTGGATAAAGGTACAATTAAAAGTAATTTATAATGAAACAAATCTAGCTTCTCCAAAACCTTGAGACTTTGATAAACAACAAAGTCTGTAATAAGGCTATTATAAAAACCAATACAATATTTGGTTTTCTAAACAATAGCATAGTATACAGGCACAGTGGTGACTACTTCATTGTATTCTGATTCAAATACAGCACATCTAGAATACACTTATCAGTTTATTACTTAGGTCATTCATTTAATAAGTTTTTATTGAGTATCTACTATGTGTTAGGCACTATTCTAAGCACTGAAGACGGGACAGTAAATATATCTCCATAACTGATTTCTCTTTGTGACAGCATGCATTTTTGAAGCCATGAAGGGCCACATAATTCTCTGTACCTGTTTTTAACAGAATCATTGAGGAGATCCAACCAGTCCATCCTAAAGGAAATCAGTCCTGAATATTCATTGGAAGGACTGATGTTGAAGCTGAAACTCCAATACTTTGGCCACCTGATGCGAAGAACTGACTCATTGGAAAAGACCCTGATGCTGGGAAAGACTGAAGGCAGCAGGAGAAGGGGAAGACAGAAGATGAGATGGTTGGATGGCATCACTAACGTGATAGACATAAGTCTGAGTAGGCTCCAGGAGTTGGTTATGGACAGGGAAGCCTGGCATGCTGTATTCCATGGGGTCACAAAGAGTCAGACATGACTGAGGGAGTGAACTGACTAGCTGATTGACATATTACTTGCATTTAGCCATAGTAAATATAACACAGATGAAAAATGGTGAAGTCAATAAAAAAACGTTTAATTTAGGTATTTGAAGATGAGTTGTTTGAGAGGGTGAAAACATGAAATTCTGTATTGACTTGAAGTTGAGAACTAAGACCGACAGATGTACTTAAGTGTGAAATAGGATTTAAGTCGCTACAAGTCCAAATTAATTACCGCTTACTATCACACTCCACAAAGAGCTGATCTCTCTGTCTCTGAGTGTGTTTAGCAGAGTCTAGATGGATATCTTTAAGGGTAGTGTAGGCATCCTCATTACAGATGGGATGAGGCCATTAGCAATGCTAAGTTTTTGTGAAAATGAATTACTTTTTCTGGAGCAGATTCCAGAATAACAGAGGAATTGTGGTAAGTGGGTGGCTGTGAGAGTGTGTTTAGAAAAAGAAATTTTGGAGTTTGTGATCTTGGTATTGTAAACATTCTGAATGATTCACAAGATCTCTTGTGACACTGTGCTTGTGGTTTTGTAACTTTGAAGAGAGGTGAAGCAGAGTCCTAAAGTTGTAGATGGTAAGGAAATGTGAGACAAGACTATAGAAAAATAGGGTGAGGGTAGAATAAGGAGGCATGTTGTGACTCAGTTTAATATAACCATTAAGCTTTGACTGAAATGAGGGTGACTGAAAATTGCTTGTATGACTGATGTGGAAATTTCTAAAAGCCCGAGACTGTAGCAGAATTTTTCAGTCAGTTTATAATCCCACTTTTCTTTCTGGAGAGTGGGAAATGGTGGAGCAGGAACTAGAGATGGTTTAAGGAGGAAACAGATGATATTAAAATGAATAAAGTTTTCTTTGAAATAAGAAAATGGGAGTAGTTCTTGTGAAGAAGAAGCTGACAAGGTGATTTCATTGAAATATAGTAGAGATATCAAAATGGCCATATTCTATAAGTATTTAAAAGTTTTTGGTATATTATTCTAAGTATATAGTGATTGAACTACAGAAATTACTAGAGAGAGAGAGAGAGAGAAAGAGAGAGAAATTTGCACCCAGGATAGTAAATAGAGATACTGTGATGATGGAAGCAGTGACCTCGTAAGAAGGCTAAGGGAACGTCTTAGGAATGTATCTTTTAAACACTGATGTGGAAGTTGCTAAGCAGATTTATTTTTGCAATTATTTTGCAGTACCTCCTCAAATTCTCGTGGTTATACCAATATTTATTTGAGAAAATAGGTCTTTGGGTCAGTGGGAAAGGCCTTTGCTTCTTAGGATGACCAGAACCGATGACAGAAATAATGGCAGGTTTTGACTTTTGAGTAAGGATTAGTGAAATAGAGCAGAGGGACCTCACAAACCTTGTGGTCAGCTTGAGAAGACAGATTGAGGCCACACATGAGATAGTCAAGTGGTGCTTTAAAGTCAAGATAATTGAGTAACGGATATTTTTATTTCATATTACCAGTCATACTCCTTGCTTTTTCTCAAGACCCGTTGCACTGTGACAAAATCTAGTGGTTATAATATACACTAGATACATTATACATCATGTATAAAGTACAGTAAGACACAGTAATTCAAATTCAGAGTGTGGAGTCAGACCTCCTCAGTTTAAATCTAAGATTCATATTTACTATCATCTAACTTTGGCAAGATATTTAATATTTCTATGACACAGTTTTCTCATTTGTAAAATGGAATAATAATAATATCTACCTCTAAAGGTTATTGTGAGGATTAAAATGAATAGATACATGTAAAAAGAAAGAAAAGACAAGAAAAACACACTCAAGAAAGAAAATTAAAAACGGAAGTCCTGGTACTTAATAAGTGATATACATAATATGTATACTGTGTGTGCTTAGGCGCTCAGTTGGGTCCGACTCTTTGTGACCCCATGGACTTTAGCTTGCCAGCTCCTCTGTCCATGGGGATTCTCCAGGCAAGAATATTGGAGTGGGTTGCCATGCCCTCCTCTAGGGGATCCTCCCAACCCAGGGATCGAACCCAGGTCTCCCACATTGCAGACAGATTCTTTACTGTCTGAGCCACCAGGAAAACCCAAAGTCTGGAGGGTGAGCTGTTTCCTCTCGGTTTTGAACTGGGGACTTTTCGCCTGTGAGGTGAACGTGCTGACCACTACAACTGAATGGATGATCACTTGGACTAGTGGCACTTTTTATATTTTCCATTGGTGTTGAATTTTAGCACTGTAGGTCTTGACAAGGCACAACAGAAACAGATGCAGAACCTGTTAGAAAAGGATTTCTCTGGGGTCTTTGCTCATCATAGATATTTTCTTTAAGGCACAAATAAGTAGATTTATCTTTCATTTGCTTTCTCTAATAAGATTGGCAAAATGAATAATAATTTTAAACAGTGGTTTATCCATCTTGCTTTTTGGAAATGTCTGTGTGCTCTGTTATCAGAGAACTTAAATGTTGGAATCACTTGTTTTCTTACATTATTAAAGTTCCTCATGGCATCTAAAATGCCCTTTACTCTAATTTGATCATTCTCAGTATTAGTCCCCAGTAACTTAGAAATCTATATTTCCATAAATGTAATCAAATCATTTCCTCCTTCAGAATTCACTGACCCTGGAGTCTGGCAGTACACAATCAAATTTGGTTTTTTAGCCACTCAATCTTGTTTAGCAAAAACTGATTAGATTCTATCATCCTATTCATTAAAGATTCCATCCGTTAACTTCTTTTCTGTGTATAACAAAATTTCTTTCTTGTTCTTTGCTTTCTTTTTTATTTATTCACTGTTTGAATTTTCTAATCCAAACAATAATTACATTTTTTTCTTTTTGTTTTGAAAAAAAGTTTTCTTTTTCTTTCTGGATAAGTTAAATCATTCTATAGCTATACATCAAGAATCCCAGACAGGCTTCCTTACTTATATAGCAGAGAGCTGGACAAAACTGAAATCTAAGGGACACATATCAGGGGGTCAATAGGTTTAGTTAAATAATCCAAGAGGCAGTTGGATGGGAGATTGGGACAATTGACACCATAAAAATTAGTCAGGGGAGACTTCATAAATTTAACTGGGACACTTGAGTAGAAGGAGAAGCTTTAGGGATGCATTACACAGAGAAAAGAAAATATTGTAGTCCTTAAAATGAGCCATGATCAAGAACTGGGAAATAATCAAGGCAGGTAGTACTGTGGGATGAATACGGGATCTGAAATCAGAATCTTTTGTTTTCAAACACTGAGTCCATTGCTTAACTCTTTGATCAAGTTCCATAAAGTCTTAATGTAAAATTACTTTTCTATGAGGTAAGAAGAATAACATTTAACAATGAATATTAAATTAGATAAAATGGAATTCCTGATTTGATGTATACTTCACATTTCTCCTAGAGAGAGACCATTTTCTGGTTCCTACATACATCTTTGAAAGTGATATGCTGTATTTCAAATTTCAAGCTGTACTGTATTTTGTGGCAAATAGATGGGGAAACAATGGAAACAGTGACAGACTTTATTTTTGGGGGCTCCAAAATCACTGCAGATGGTGACAGCAGCCATGAAACTAAAAGATGCTTGTTCCTTGGAAGAAAAGCTATGACCAACCTAGACAGCATATTAAAAAGCAGAGACATTACTTTATCAACAAAGGTCTGTCTAGTTAAAGCTATGGTTTTACCAGTAGTCATGCATGGATGTGAGAGTTGGACTATGAAGAAAGCTGAGCACCGAAGAATTGATGCTTTTGAACTGTGGTGTTGGAGAAGACTCTTGAGAGTTCCTTGGACTGCAAGGAGATCCAACCAGTCCATCCTAAAGGAGATCAGTCCTGAATATTCATTGGAAGGACTGATGTTGAAGCTGAAACTCCAATACTTTGGCCACCTGATGCAAAGAAACGACTCATTGGAAAAGACCCTGATGTTGGGAAAGATTAAAGGCAGGAGGAGAAGGACGAGGCAGAGGATGAGATGGTTGGATGGCATCATGATGTGATGTACATGAGTTTGAGTAGGCTCCAGGATTTGGTGATGGACTAGGAAGCCCGGTGTGCTGCAGTCCGTGGGGTCGCAAAGAGTGGAACACAACTGAATGACTGAACTGAACTGACTGTATTTTGCTCTGCCTTCAGAAGACATTTGCCCTCTCTTAGAATGTTTCAATTGTCACATGGCAGACTTTTAGAATCAGTTCTAAGCTTACTGTAAATCTCTTCAAAGAGTCTTTTCCTGTATAATCAATCTATGGCATTACTATATGTTTCTATCTTTCCTTATCTAGTATACTATTTTTAAAATTGTTAGGAGTTCATTTATAGACATGCTTATTATTTATTTCTTTCACTGATTTGAAAGTTTTTAAGAATTTAAGCTGCTTAATCTTTGTATTTGGAGAAGGCACTGGTGACCCACTCCAGTACTCTTGCCTGGAAATTCCCACGGATGGAGGAGCCTGGTGGGCTGCAGTCCATGGGGTCACTAAGAGTTGGACACGACAGAGCGACTTCACTTTCACTTTTCACTTTCACTCATTGGAGGAGGAAATGGCAACCCACTCCAGTGTTCTTGCCTGGAGAATCCCAGGGACAGGGGGACTGGTGGGCTGCCATCTATGGGGTCACGCAGAGTTGGACACGACTGACGTGACTTAGCAGCAGCGGTCTTTGTATTATCAAATTCTGCCACTCTTTTATTTCACAAAGTAAGCAATCAATGATTCTTTGTTGAACTAATGATTAATTTAGTAAATATGTGTAAAGTGCATATATATTAGTTTTTCCAGACATAATAACTGCTATTAGGTACCAAAGACTAGCAACCCGGAGAGACTGGCAAGTAGCTTAAATAATACAGATAACTTACCTTTCTTCTTTGGGGTTGTTTTAATTGGATGGCTCATATTTGCAGTAGTAATTCTGGGTCAGTGAAATATGAGACTGCAATTGACAGTGACCTGTTTTGGATAAATAATACAATTCAAATCAGTAAGTGCCTATTGATCATCAATGATGTGCAAGGTATATAGAATACAAAAATGAGTAAGAAATTGTTCTTGCATACAAACAGTTTATAATAAACAAACACATAATCTTATAAATGGTTCAGAAAAATATTAAATACTAATAAATCATTAAAGTTTTTCCTTGACATTTTAAACTGACAAGTAAGGTCAACTGCTTAGCATGTAATAGCGACAGAGGTTAATGATTGCTAAAGGTTTAGTGGCCACCCATGAAAGTAGGAGCTAAAAGAAATTAGATTCTGGTACTCAGCCAAAGTAATAAGGCCTGCTCCTTGGCACAAATGGATTAGAATATATCTCTCGCTCACTAAAATTTTTCATAAGTTCTAGAGTTTTCTGTAGCTTATTCAACCAATATCAAAATATCTTGTCTCGTGGCAAATCAGCTCTCAACAAATATGAGTTAAATTGTTTACTGAATGAAAATACAGACAGTCAGAAACAAAGCTTTCCTTGATTCCTTTTTGAATATGGATCTCAAAGTCAGCATGTCAAAGTTGGACAGTGACTGATGAATAATACATGTCAACTCTTATTTTATACTCACAGCTGACACAAGATAGTAAAGTGTCCCATCCAAGTTAGTTGAAGAACTGGAAATCCTGAGATTTTGGATCACTATCTAATATACTGCCCATTATATGGCATTGCCAAAAATGAAGATTTCATGGAAGAAATGGCATATTAGATAGGAAAGGTGTTCTGAATGTAAAGAATATAGATCTCAGATATTTGCAAGCAAGATGTTGTGTGTATGTTGAATATACTTTTATGTGTGTGTTTTTTTCCAGTGACAGAGACCATAGTACTCTTCAGGTTCTTACGATTGCCTACATGACTCAGGAAAGACTTAAAATTATTAAATTAGATACTGAAGAATTTGGAAAGGCTGAAGATGAAGTTGATATTTTAAAGAGCTAGTAATGCTTATGATTGCTTCAGGGAATATTGAGTTGTTTCAATATTGAATGTTGACTTGAACATAGGAGTTTTTTAAAGGATAAATTGGAGAATAAAGGTAAATTGAGGGCTTCCCTGGTGGCTCAGTGGTAAAGAATCGGCCTACCAATGCAGGGAACATGGATTTGATCCCTGGCCCGGGAAGATCCCACATGCTGTGGAACAAGTAAGCCTATAGAACACAACTACTAAGCCAGAACTCCAGAGCCCGTGAGCCTTGACCACTGAAGCCTACAGGCTGAGAGCCTCTGCTCCACAGCAAGAGAGACCCCTGCAATGAGAAGTCTGTGCATCACAACTAGACAGGGGCCCTACTCTCGGAAACTGAAGAAGGCCCTCATACATCAACGAAAATCCAGCACAGGCAAAAGTAAAGTAAATCTTTTTTTAAAAAAGAGGCAAATTGAGAACAAACCTTGTAAATCTTGAATGCTAGAGGTTATTGGCTAGGCAATGAGTGTCCAAGAAAGGGTGTGAGCAAACACTAAAGATATTAACTTACTCCTATTTTATCTATTTTTTTCAATATAGTACATCTATAAGACCTCATGATGCAGTGATCAGAGACGTGCTTTCTGCTGTAATCATAAATGCAGAAATAGGATTTAAAATGTATTTGGCAGAATAGACCCTTTTAACAAGACCATATTAACTGCATTTGTGGAGACTGTGGAGAGAAAAGGAAACAAATGATTATTTATATAAAATATTAAAATGTATTTACTCTAATAAAACTCCTATAATTCCTTATAAAGTCACTTACTTAATTAGTGCATGTTTTTTATAATAAATTATGCTGAAAATAATTAAATAGGGACAATTTTTTAACAAAGGTAACATCTTTCAAAATTTATTTCAAAGGTGAGATTTGGCCTGCTAGACCACATCATATGAATTATGATCTCTTTGATGATGTTGATGTTTTCCCATGGTGAAACATATCTCTTTCATTTTTTTCACTTCAGTGTATCACAGGAAGAGAAGTCCATATTATCAAAAATGTTAATGATTTTTCTACACTACTTTTGTTGTTTGCAGAAGGACCCAGGGCAATATGAAAGTATTCATGAGATAAGAGCATTTCACATTGGACTGCATTATAGAAGGAGAGGGAGTAAGATAACTTTATATGGATTTTTCACATACTCCTCTACCTAGTCCCTTGAGTAGTTGTGAGACAGTTGTAACCAAATCTGTAATCGAAATTCATAGACTAAGCAGTACTGAACATATTGATTTCTAGAAGGGGGAGGGATACTATGATACTATGAAACTATCATAGTTTGCCTATATTATAAAATTTTGTATGACATTTAGCTATCTAATGGCAGAATTAGTATTCACAGTAGTAGTAACATAAGGAAGTGACAAGAAATATATGCTTCATTTTTTTCTCAAAGAAAATCTTCTAGTTACTATGTAAAGTTGATTTTAAATTTTGTGATTAACATAAAACAGGAGGAAAAGAAACCCTTTTCTCCTTCTGAAAAATGGTAAACCAAATGATATGGGGCAGGAAAAAGTAGCTAGTTTAGGCAGTATAGACCACATTGGGATGAGAATGAGACCTTGATTTTGGGATAGACGGCTGCGAGGCCAAACCCAGATATAGACAAGGAGGTAGATTTAATTCAAATAGAACAAAGCACCCTAAGAGTATGGGGGCAAGCAATAGGTAGTAAGCCTGGAAAGAATTTGCATAAGATAATTAACTAATTACTAAACATAAATCCTGGAGAGAGAGAAGAAACACAGCCATAAAGACACTAGATATTTGTAAATCAGAGTAGGTAAGCAACACTCCGATGCTGGGAAAAATTGAGGCAAGAGGAGAAGAGGTGGACAGGATGACATGGTTGGATGGCATCATCAACTCAATAGACATGGGTTTGAGCAAACTCCGGGAGCTAGTGGAGGACAGGGAAGCCTGGAGTGCTGCAGTCCACGGGGTCACAAAGAGTCAAACACGACTTAGCGACTGAACAATAAGAATAACAAGAAATTGGCATTGGAGCTCCAATCACTTGGAAATTTACATAAATAATTTCTTCCTGAAATTGGGATGGAAAATAGAACTCTAGGTCAAATGGAATCAAAGCACTGCTTTAGTTATTAAGGCTTCAGTTTAAGGAGGGAGGAAAGAACTCCATTACGGGACTAGGCTACACTGAGTCCTGGTTCTCAGGTATTGTAGTTGCTCCACTAGAGAAACTTGAGATCAAGATAGAAGGTAGACTAGTATCAGACTGAAGGAAAAAGGAATTCCACTCATAAGTAAGCACCTATATATCTCAGGCTAAGATCATTCTCTTAGCTAGAGCCAAGGCAACAACAGTTATGAGAATAGCAGTCAAAGGAAGCCACAAAGAACGTTGCTTAAGGCAATGATCTGAGTTGAAGACAGAAATTCCAAAATACCAGATTTTTTTGTTAAATTTATGTTATTTTTTAAAGTTTGTAGACTTTAAATTTGTTTTAAAAATGTATATATTAGTACAAGCATAAAACTTATAGCACATTTATGCAAACATATATTTGTGCTGTGGTTTTCAGTCACTAAGTCCTGTCTGACTCTTTGTGACCCCGTGGACTGCAGCCCACCAGACTCCCCTGTCCTTCACTAGCTCCCGGAGTTTGCTCAAGCTCCTGTCCAATTTGTGTTGTAATACCAAATATTTTCTCACTTATATTGGTACAGGATCATAGAAGCTTGGGTACACTGAAGTAATAAGAAAAAGTTGATGATATCTAAGTCCAGCAACCTTTAATTCACATTTCATATTAGTTCTGATAACCTGAAAATCCCCATTATTTCTCTGACCATTATTGACTGCTTCATCTGTAAAATGGGAATAATGAAAAACTACCTCAGAGAATGAATGAGGTGTGTATTTCATACACTGGGCATTTAATTTATGATAATAACTATTACCATAATTACATCCATTTAAACTAATAAACCATATTTTGAAAACAGTATGCCAAGAAAATAATGACCAATAATCAGAATATTGTGCACTGTGATGAAAAAGATCAGAATCTAACAGTTTCTGTTATGGAATGGATTATTATAAACTGTTATACAAAATATTGTATGAAATTTTCTGTCAAAATAAAATTTTCCTAAGCTTTAGGCTATTAGATCGATCTTGAGAAATTTATTGTAAGTACCTAATTTTAAAAATATAAAAAATGTGTACACAAATGATTGCTGTTAATTATTGCAGTAAAAATGTGAACCAATTCAAAAACCCAATAGAAAACTAAGTAAGCCTGAATACCAACATGTGGGAAAAATTCTACGCTAGAAAGTTAGATGAAAGACCTGTTTTGTGATCAACAGGTTATCTATCCTGAAGAATGTGTCATGTAAGGTGGGAAAACTATGTATTATGCTGCTGTTGAGTGGAATGTTTGGTTAGTTCCATTTGTCCATTAGGTCCATTTGGTACACCTTTTTCTTATTGATTTTTTTCTGTCTGGATATTATACTGAAAGTGGTGTATTGCTATCTCCTGCTGGTCAATAGATATTTTCCAAAGAAGACATACATGTGGTCAGGAGGTATATGAAAATATGCTTAGCATCACTAATTATCAGGGAAATGCAAATCAAAGCCTCACATCTGTTACGGTGGCTCTTATAGAACAAACAAACAATAACTAAATAAAACATGTATTGGAGAGGATCTGGAAAAATTTTAACCCTTATATACTTTGGTGGGAATGCAAATTTGTGCAGGAACTATGGAAAACGGTATAGAAGTTCTTCAAAAAATTAAAACATAGAACTACCATATGACCCAGAGTTCCACTTCTGGGTGTATATTCAAAAACAAAACAAAACTAAACATTAATTTGAAAAGATATGTGCACCCCGTGTTCATCCAACAATTCAGCTTATGGGTATATAACTAAAGGAATCAAAAGCAGGATCTTAAAAAGGTCTGTACTCCTAAGTTCATTGCAGCATTATTCAAAATAGCCAAGATATGAAGGAAATTCTGCCATATGTGACAGCCTGGGTGAAACTGGAGGTCATTATGCTAAGGAAAATAAGCCAGTCAGAGAAAGACAAATAATACAAGACTCCACTTATATGAAGTATCTAAAACAGACAGACAGAACCAGAAAACAGAATGATGGTTAATAGGGGCTGAAGGGACTCACTGCTGCTCAGGAGGTGCAAAGCTTCGGTCATGAAAGAGAAGTACATTAGGAGCCGCTTTACAATATTGTGTCTATTGTTAACAATATTATATACTTAAAAATTTATCAAGACGGTAGATTTCATGTTAAGTCTTCTTAAAATTAAAAAATAGTTTTCAAAGCCAAATTAAAAAAAAAATCTGTTGTGTACATGATAGGATTTTCCAGTGATAGGATTGTTTTCGGAAAGAGAAAGGATGAAAATGGTTTAGTTATATGAGAGGGCAGTATATGAGAGGTTTTCTTTATTCTTTCTTATTTTACCATTTAATTATACTCTTTCACAAGATATATTTTGAAAGTAAGATGTGGGAAATGTATGCCACTTTTTATTTTCTTTGGGAAATAGCCCTTACTCCACTACATGTGATTCTAGTGAATTTGTTAATTATCACACTCTTTTCTCTGTGATAGTTGTACAACATGTTCTGGGTTGGCCAATCAGAATACTCCACCCGTTTGAGCGCAGCAACTGATAGGCAGAGCAATTCGATCCGGGATAAGCAGTGTCCATTTAGGAACTTAGAGAG
The DNA here is from genome assembly GCF_019320065.1 of Cervus canadensis. NCBI lineage: Eukaryota > Metazoa > Chordata > Mammalia > Artiodactyla > Cervidae > Cervus > Cervus canadensis. The sequence continues at coordinate 51,386,464 of NC_057397.1, read as the reverse complement.
TAATAAGGAATAAAAAATCACTTTCTTTGCAGTAGGTTATTCAGTTTATAGAATGAGGCGCGGGTACACTGTAGTTATTATTTAGAGAGAATTAATCAGAAAGGGATATAAAGAGAGATAGACCCTTTATTATAAAACTTGAATTCTTAAATCCAGTAATGTCTGAAGACTTATAGCTCTGGATTTCTTTCCCCTTACTTGAATCAATGAATGTCTATTTTATTTATGTTTAAAAAATTCTGGTTTCTTTCAAAGGGATAAAGATTTGAGTAAGGATGAAAAAAAATCAACTATTAATTTAAAACTTGTAAACTTTTGAAATTCTAAAGATTATGTTCATGCCTCGGATTCTATGTAAATAATACATTGAGAATTATATATCTGAATTATATATTAAGGACAGTAAACCAAATGTTCCATTTCCTACATTGCTTAACAGCAAAATTATTAGTTAATTTTATATCTTATCTTGATCTGAGTTATTTGTATTTATAGAGCACATTAGTTGCTGTAATCTGTCCTCAGCACAACAACTAGTTTATGTTCATTTCTCAAAAACAATTTCCTGCTTTCTACTTCAGTTTCTCTGGAGACAGAATGCAAAGTGAGCTCCGTAACCATTGAAGCCAACTGCTGTTAGTTTATTTTTAGTGACACATTCTGGGGACATTATGACAAGAGTACATAGATGACACCTTTAGATAATCCTGAAAGAACAAATTGCAGACCTATCAAAGAACTTTATTGAACCAAGCCAAGAAAAGATCACACAGAACAAAAACTTTTGCAAAAACGTGAACAAAAGAAAGGGATTTATGTAAGTCATTTTTAGAATGTTCCCTTATGGATCCTGACACAGCAGAAAAAGGCGTTGAAGTACATAACACCCTTTTTTTCCAGGCTTTGTTGGCAGTCACCTCTCACTTGGGGGAACTTTATTTTATTAAATGACTGTCAGGAAAGAAAAGGATCTGCATTATCGCATTTTTCAGGAAGGGTAATCTGGTGCAACAGCTGTTAGCCTTTGTACATTATTTGTAATTCTGTCTTTTCTAAGGTACATTAAGAAGCTTGATTTTGATTTACAGGATTTTATTGCAAGTATAAAACAGATTACAGGCAGCGTGCACAAAAGAAGTCTATTGTTGATACCATAACCATTTTACTCAGAACACATGTAACTCAGAAATGTTATACTTGTAGGACTTTTAGAATAATTTAAAAGTGTATATTGTTGAAAATGATTTGTATATAAAGCTTACTTAGTGATTTTTTAAATAAATATCAATAGTTCATGACTTTGCTATGTACTTCCTTTTTCATGAAATCTACAAGTAGATTGTAATTATCTCTCTATATGTCTCTCCTTCTCCCTTTGGCCCACTCGATTAGATGATGATTTCCTGGTGTGTAAGGATTATGGTTTATTAATTTTATTTATCTTTGAAACTTCAATATCTCACTTAGTATCTGACATGTAGTATTTTCTGAATGACTAATAATAAATGGAGACAAATTTATCCTCTCAATGGTTTCTTTTGTTACCAGTGGCAGGTATTTTGTCGACAGTTACTTATGATTTTACTTTAAATCCTCACTACTCTATTTTCTGATGAAGAATACTAAAAAAAAAAAAAAAAAAAAACCCCAAAACACTAGAACTGGGCTTAGGCATGCCAGAAGTTGGTGTTATCCATATGCTTTATATTTTTAATGGTTCCATTTTAGACCCTTTTCTCTAATTCACTAATTCAGTATTTCTGGGTTTGTTTGTCTTTTTTTTTTTTTACTTTTTGGGTCCATGCTGGTTCTGAGTCTTAACCACAGGACCCTCCAGGGAAGTTCTAATTCAGCATGTCTTAAACTGTATCCCAAATAAACTACCAATGATGTACTCTGTGATAAATAAATTTTATATTAAAATAAATTTGGCAAAGCTGTTTATATTCTAGATTGCTTTCTTGGAAATTTATATAGAAACCACTAGAAAAAATCCTTGAGAATTTTTTCACTCATCTTACTGAAAATTATTTATGTCAATATCACTGTTTGTCAAACTTATTTGTATAGGGAGTTCTTTTTCTCTGTAAAATTTATTACTCTCATGCTAATTATGAAGAAAATACATCAGGCTATGATGTCTTGTGCATTTCATAGTTGCATATTTGTGCTCTTGACCTTGCCTTACATTTTTACATGTTCCAGTTGTGCCTACAAGCTATTACAGAACTACCTAGGTCTTTAGTTCAAGAAAAAAGAATACCTGCCCTACCTTCCAGTATCCTATTGTGTGAGATCTGAGATCTCCATTTTGATCTGATTGGTTTACTGCCATCACATAGTCTCCTTTCTATTTCACCTCTAATGGAAAAGTCACGAGCCTAGAGTTTATCTACAAAATTTGGCCTGAATTTCAAACTGGTCTAAATATCACCTAGAAGAAAAAAATATCATCTTGGATAAAAAAGTTCTTTTACATTCATGTTTTCATCCCACACTCTTTGACAAAACTTTACTTAGAGATATTTGAAACACAAATCAAAATTTCAAATACATTAGGTAATCTCCCATGGGATCCAAATCCAATAGACTGGTTTTAGTATGTATCCAGTAAATTATGCTTTTAAAATCTATTGATTATTTGGTATTGCTCCAATATCCTTATCCATTTCCCTTCCATTTTGTGTGTGCTTGTGTGATCACTCATGTCTGACTCTGTGAACCCATGGACTGCAGCCTGCTAATCTCTTCTGTCCTTGGAATTTTCCAGGCAAGGATACTAAGAGTGTGGCTCAGTTTTAACATTCACCTAGAGAAAGTATTGGAAATATTTTTTATGTTCATTTTTCTTATCTTATGTCATAAGAGTTACATAAGGATACTAAATGAAATTACATGGTATTGTTAGAAATGTACTTTGCATTTGTGATGAAATTCAAGGAATATAATCTACCTAATTAACTATATCACTTTTATATCAAATTTTTATTCCTTTTCTCTATTGCACTATCAGGAATGTATTAAATTTGTCACAAGTAAATAAAATGAAGTTAAGCTGAGTCTTTGAAGATCTGCTTAAACAAAAAATTAATAATCTGACCAATTCCTTTAAACTGTTCTTTTTTTCTATTCTACTGTCTGCACTTCTTTATCTCGCAATTAAAGGAGCTTTCCACTTGTCCCTTTTTAAGCAATGTATTTGGAAACATACTTTTCTTCTCTTTTCTCTTCTCCATTTTGAAAATAGTTTTAAGGCTGTAAGATATTATAACTTTTTAAATATGTTCTATAATCTTCCAGTGGTTTGTACCTTTTTTTTTCATTTTATTTTGAAATTAGTTAAATTCCAGAAATGCCAATCTTATTTAGGATTCATTCTTTAATGATCACACAAATAACCCAAGATCTTTACAAAGTTTAGCTTACTAACTACACAAGTGAAGTAATGTGTATGTTCCTGGGTCTTGATTTGGACATATCCATGCATGTGTGCTAAGTCTCTTCAGTCGTGTCTGACTCTTTTGAGTCCCTATGGAGTGTAGACCGCCAGGTTCCTTTTTCCATGGGATTCTCCAGGCAAGAATACTGGAGTGGGTTGCCATGCTCTCCTCCTGGGGATCTACCTGACCCAAAGAGACCCGTGTCTCTTATGTCCCTTGAGTTGGCGGTTGGGTTCTCTACCTCTGGCACCACTTGGGAAGCCCTTGGATATATGTGCCACTGCTAAATAATAAAGATTTGGGATTACTTAAATTTTCCAGAGGTCTTCATTTAGACATTTCACAAGGTATAATGGACTGTGGACTATTAAAACTTGAAAGGGTACCCAGAGCAGGGTTGATAGATTTGCACTTGAAGTCTTAGCACTAAATATAGGAATTGAGTAAGATACTAAAATTGCTATCTTATTAAATGCCACATGCACTTAATTTCTTAATGCAAGTTCTTTCTTTGAGAGGCCTTTCAACACTTATTTTGAAAGAGCTGGGCAATAAGAAGTTTCTCATATTTGAACTTAGATATGAGCTGCTGACTAGAAGTGGTGCTAAGGAAAAAGAATCACACCACGTTGGTAGTGATTTTATAAAACTTAGCATAGTTGGGAGAATGTCTATCTGACTGAATCACATTAGTTAATGAGAAATAATGATAAGAATATGTACTGGAAGAAATTACTGGGAGTTAATCACTTTGAAAAATGTGTAGTGTTATACTGGGGATGCTGAATTGTTGCTCAGTCACTAAGTTGTGTCTCACTCTTTGTGACTCCATGCACTGCAGCACACCAGGCTTCCCTGTCCTTCATGATCTCCCAGAGTTTGCTCAAACTCATGTCCATTGAGTCGGTGATGTAATCCAACCATCTCATCCTCTGTCACCCCCCTTCTCCTCTTGCCCTCAAACTTCCCCAGCAACAGAATCTTTTCCAAAGAGTTGGCTCTTCTAATCATGTGGCCAAAGTATTGGAGCTTTAGCTTTAGCATGAGTCCTTCCAATGCATATTCCAGGTTTATTTCCTTTAGGATTGACTGGCTTGATTTCCTTGCTGTCCAAGGGACTCTCAAGAGTCTTCTCGGTACCACAGTTTGAAAACATCAATTCTTTGACACTCAATCTCCTTTATGGTCCAACTCTCACATCCATACATGAGTCCCTCCCATCAGGAAGGTTGTACAAACCTCTTATCCTCATCTATCAGAGGGCAGACAGAAGAAGCAAGAACTACAATTCCATGGCCTCTAGGATGAAAACCACTATTACAGAACACTAGCCAAACTGATCACATGGATCACAGCCTTGTGTAACTCAGTGAAACTATGAGCCATGCCATGCAGGGTCACCCAAGACGCAGAGGTAATGGTATAGAGGTCTGACAAAACGTGCTCTACTGGAGAAGGGAATGGCAAACCACTTCAGTATTCTTGCCTTGAGAACCCCATGAGCAGTATGAAAAGGCAAAATGATATGACACTGGATAATGAACTCCCCAGGTCAGTAGGTGTCCAGTCTGCTACTGGGAACACTGTATTACCTGGGAACACCAGCTAGGATGACTTTGGGCTTACTGCTGAATATCCAGTATCTATCAAAGCTTCTCAACAGTTACCAAAAATAGCCCCTTCTATGTGCTCCCATATTATCTTTGTAGCAGCACTGTCATGCTGATTATCATGCTGTTTTATGAATTATTACTCCTCTTTATCACTCACCAGACAGTACTCTATGGTAAAGCATGAATCGTATCTGTTGTATTCCCAAAGTTTAGCAAAATCCTAGATAGAAAACTGAAAAACATTTCAAGGACTGTGTGAATGCAAGGATAATTGTACAAAATAAATGTTCAAGAGACATTACATTATTAATTTCTCCATTATTTCTTAGTTATTCTAAAATGTGATTCAACAGTCGTACAGTGAATTTTCTGACCTCTACGTAGCCTGAGGAATCCTGTTTCAATATTCTCAGGTTGTACCCAGAAAGTTTTATTTAAAAAAATTTCTCCAAGATTGGGACCTAGTATTTGAGTCAAACCTTAGATTATTACTTCCTCTACAAAATTGCTTTTATTGATTGCAAGTTGACAGGATGAAACCTTTGAGAAGGAGAATGATATGAAGTAACATTTTTTGGGAGAAGGAGTTTGGAGAGGTCACATTTGTGGCTGCTTTATTTATCTTTTTCTTTTTTACTGAGGTAAAATTGGTTCAAACACAGTAGTTTAAGGTGCAAAACATGATAATTTGACTATTGCATACACTAAGAGTTTCTCAGGGGGTGCAGTGGTAAGGAATCTGCCTGCCAATGCAGGAGACCTGGGTTCAAGACCTGGGTCAGGAAGATCACTTGGAGAAGGAAATGGCAACCCACTCCAGTATTCTTCCCTGGAAAATTCTATGGACAGAGGAACCTGGAGGGCTACAGTCCATGGGATTGAAAAGAGTCAAACCCAACTGAGTGACTGAGCACATACACTAAGAAGTAACAAGTTTTGAAGACTTCAATTTTACATTAGATGATGTCTGTCTATGAGATTAATCTCATTATCTGTATATCCTTGGTATATGAATAGTTAGGTGCTCGTTATAACTTGTATTGTGCCTGAACCTAAGTTTGCATATTAAATAAAAATTAAATTAAATTAAAGTAATTTTATTGCATTTAAAACAAATTATTTTTACTGAAAACTCATCCTCCTGTTGGATAGTGGTCAATTTCATCTCAATCATTGGCAGGACCTTTCTTTCCCCAGAGTCATACCATAATCTGGGAAAGTTTTACACAGCTCCCTCCAAGTGGGTAAAGTTGCAATAAAAATAATCTTAATAATATGACACTCTTAATAATGGTGGTAAAATACCTAATATTCCTTGAATTGTACTCAGTGTTGTTCTGAGTCTTCACATGCATTATGTGAAAGAAAAAAAGTATCTGACCCTCACTAAAATGGCAGGGCAGACTTTATTCAGGACTTCACAACAGGTATAGGGACAAATACAATAGTGTTTTGCAGTAGGCATGATTGGGCAGAACTTCTAATATAAGGAAAATCAAGGATTTATAGCAAAGGAATAGGATAGAAGTAGATGGATAGAAAATTACTAAGACATTAGGATGATTCTTTCTAAACTGACATAATAGGATTCTTAACAGGCAGGCTAGGGTGATCAGATATCACCACAGGGATAGTGGGGGACGAGAAAAGTGATTAGATATCGAGGTTGGGGGATTCTGACTAGACTGGTTTTATAAGATTTGTCCTAAAACTGGGCTCTTCATGACCTGCCCAAAGATTGGGCCTGGTTGGTCTCAGAAGAGCTTGTCTAGAGTTTGATCAAGGAGTCTTTTTCAATTGTTACCTCATTTAATAGAGAAAACAATACTATAAGGTAGATATTATATTACAAATTAGGAACTGAAACATAGAGAAATGAGCTGGCTGCAGGTTAGACTGATTACAAGTGTTTCAGCCAGTAGTGACTCCTTAAAGAATTAAAGGTGTTCTGTGAGTTTAAGTCTTAATTGGACCCACAGATAATAGGACTAACATATTGGAAAACATGGTTCCATCTCCCTGTAAGCTCCTTGTGGCCATTACTTTCCAGGATCTTAGCCTCCCTCCAGGAACCTAACAAGGACAAGATTGAGTCTCATTTTTATGAGTCCCACAAGTTTCTTGTCCAACTTGACCTCCAGCAGGAAAATCTTATTTTAGTCTGGCAGACAACACTTGGTCACTTCTGTTTTTCGAACACTGTACCTCTTTCCTCAGTTCTTCTCTACTAGATTTAATATTTTAGAAAACAAAATTAGGAAGTTCTTCAGATTGCTTTGTCTTCAACTCCAGGTCTTCTTTACTTTGAGATAATGAAGTCAAATCTCCTACTTTTCTGAAAGCATGTGTGCTTTGGAGGGAGTTGGGCATAGAAAATACAGAAGGGAAAATAAATTAATATTACTTAGCTACAAACAAATTTATCTTTATTACTTTTAGAGTATGGACTCTTTATTGGGTTTATCTTTTTCAAATTGGTTGTTAGAAAACTTAAAATGATGTTCATAATTCATCTGTAAATTATGATATTGATAAAATAAGATAATTACAATAATGATATTTTAAAACATTTATTAAGGTCTTATTATATGTCAAGCTATATTCAAAGTGTTCTATGTATTACCTAAATTATTTTTACAATAGTAGTATGAGGTAGATACTACCATTTTCACCATCTTAATTTTGCTTTTTTGGCCATGTCATGCAGCTTACAGGATCTCAGTTCCCTGATCAGGGATCAAACCCAGGCCCTTGGCAATCAGACTGTGGAGTCCTAATCACTGGACCATCAGGGAATTCCAGCATGTACAGAACTTAATCCATCTATATTGACAGCATCTGTATGCATTTAGTCACCCAAATGTCAAACCCTCATACTTCACATTCAGTTAGTTAGAAAAAAGAGCAAAAATAAATGAAGAAAATAGAGAATTAACTACAATATGAATAGAGACTAAACTGTATTAATATTGTGGACAATTATATATACCTTCATTGGACAATCAAAAAGAAATTAATTAAATTGGGGAAATATATAAATTTCCAAACATGGTAGAATGTGATAAATATTTATTTCCTTGGAAGGAAATCTATGACAAACCTAGACAGTGTATTAAAAAGGAGAGAGAACATTTTGCTGACAAAGTTCTGGATAGTCAAAGCTATGATTTTTTTCATAATCATGTAGGGATGTGAGAGTTGGACCATAACGAAGGCTGAGTATCAAAGAATTGATGCTTTCAACTTGTGGTGCTGGAGGAGACTCTTGAGAGTCCCTTGGACTGCAAGGAGATCAAACCAACCAACTCTAAAGGAAATCAGCCCTGAATATTCATTGGAAGGACTGGTGATGAAACTATAATACTTTGGCCACTTGATGCAAAGAGCCAACTCACTAGAAAAGACCCTGATTTGGGGAAAGATTGAAGGCAAAAGGAGAAGTGGGTGGCAGAGGATGAGTTGGTTAGATAGAATCACTGACTCAATGGACACGAATTTGAGCAAACTCCTGGAGATAGTGAAGGCCAGAGGAGCCTGGCATGCTGCAGTCTATGGTGTCACAAAGAATCGGACATGACTTAGTGACTAAAGAACAACAACAGCAATGCTAAGCTCCATCTTAAAACATATTTCCAGAGAAATATAACCTGTCTGTGAAAGCAGGTACTAAAGATGAAGTTTTGAACCTGGATCACTTGCTATTCAGCTGATGATGAGAATTTCATCATTGGTCATAGGTGGAATAGTTAACTCTGGCACAAGGTAATGAATAGGGATGGTGTATTGGTGGAAGGGGATGCATTAACCTGTATGGTACATTAGATATGTGAGGAATCAGGAAGAACTAACCACTAAAAGGAAAACAAAATAAACAGCCATTGCTGAGTTCTATTAAAGTTTTGCATTGCAAAAGTTTTGCATAACAAAAAGATGACCCCCATATGCAGAATTTTTACTTCTAGTCCTAACTGTAGGCTCTGCTGGTTTAAGACTTTACTTCTCAAATGAGGTATCCTTCTTTCAAGGACAGAGATATTGGATTGTGTGTTGTTACTGTTGTCTAAAGAGACATTGAATTGTAACAGTTGTCCAAGGGAGCAGAAGGAAAAGAGAGGAGTCATTATCCATGCTGGGATAATAATCTTTATAAGAAAGTGACAGGAATGTTGTTATACAATGAAGAAAGAAGGAAGGATATGCCTGTTAGCCAGATAATTCAGTAAGTGGCTCTTTTGATGGTAAATGGACAGGTTCATCAACCCTTTGCTATAAAAAACACAGTGATCAGGGGCTCAGGAATCTCAGAGATAAATGTCTGAGTCAAACCTCCAAGATGGCAGAGGTGCTTGCTAAGTATAGGAAATGGATAGTGGTTAAAGGAGATGATGAGACCAGTTGTGACTATAGAAGCAATGATTTTATTTTCCTATTGTTCCCTAAAGAAAAAAGGTCACCATAATCCTGGAGCAGTTGCTTCTAGAAATGTGTTTGAAGAGGTGAATCCAAGCAACAAAAGGAGTGACCTGTGTTGGACACTGTAATCCATCACCCAATCTCTCTCAAGGAAGGACTTATTGCTTGAGATGCTGGGAGTGTTTTCTGTAGAAAGTCTTCAGCTGCCAAATTTTCAGGGATTGCCTATGGACACCTTCTTTCTAGAGTGGCAAACATCCAACAAATCATACATGTAGGAATATTAAAGCCTGGTTATCTTGGCCCAGAGAAAGATGTTTTACCTTTCTTTACTTTATATAATATAAAGCATAAGATGTTTGGCTTTAATATAATATAAAATGTTTAATCATTGGTGTTAAAACTGGTGGAAAGAAGAGGAAATTTCTTCAAAAAGCAGAAGGCAGAAGGACTATGAGATTCATATCACAGATAACAAAGGGTTATGTCTTACTCATACTACATAAGAGGCAAGATTGAGTATAATGTTTTCTTAAAAAGCAATGCCATTCCTTCATTGAATTTTAAAACTCACACTCACAATATATTGTAATGAATACATTGGAATCATTTAATGTGACCTTCATTGAAATTTCTGCACATCCTAGTGATTTAGAATTGTCAACAAAATATAATAGTTTTAACTTCAAAATCAGGTATATGTAATATAATACAAGACTGTAATTATGTTTATAATTTTTATTTGAATAATCTTTTTCCTATGAGTTTTGACTGAATTAGGTCATAGTTGCTGGCAAATCCTTGTGTTGGATCTGGGCTTCATCCCAAATACTGTCTCTATGTAGAAACAAAACAAAACTTCTTATATCTGGATCACTGGGAAATGAGGCTCATTTTGGAATAAGGGGGAATCCTGAAAGCTGGCTTTCTGTTCAGCCATGTGGCCACTTGTTCCCCTCCCTTCTGCTTAGCCTCGTCTCTGCTCTGGGAACTGGTCCCACCACTGTTTCATGCCAGTTCATCCTTGGATCCAGCTGGCCCTAACTCTCCTGGAAGCTCTGGCTGTTCCATGCCTTTATGCCAGACTAAATCTTCTATGCCCAATATGGTTGGCTCCATCTTCATTTCTGGTCACAGGCCAGACTTCAAATTTATGCAGATATACTGCAAATTTGGGTGTGGATAAACAGATTTGGGGCAAATATTTGAGGCTGTACTGTAATTCATCAAATTTGGCAAGGCATTGTTCATACGATGGGGATTATTGTATTTTCAATGGAAATCCTTTTCTATCATTCTTGTCTCTTCACTATGTTTCCATTTCCCACTGGATGAAAAAAATGTGGGTGGATATGGTCCCAGACAAGCTTTTGAGCTAGACTGGTGCCATGTAACATTCCCAGCACTTTAACATATTTTGTTGAAATTTAAATTTACCACAAAGCGTCAGTCACCAGCCTTTTCTAGAGAGATGCTACTGTACACTTTTGTTCCTCTGAATCCTAAGGAATTCTCAAGCCAAGTAAGAGTGTCAATAAGCAGTGCAGAGAGAATTTCTTTACCGTCTGTACTTTGGGGAATTTTCGTCTCCAACATCCAGCAGACAATTAGGCAACTTGCTTGAAATAAAAAGCAAAGTTGTAATGGCAAAAACTCTCAATACTCTTCTTATCCTGCCGGTGTTGAAGCTGCTTAACAAAAATAAGTCAAATTTGGAGATGAGTGGAGTAGTATGTTAACAATATAGTGACCATGCTAATATAGTTATTTTAGTCTATTTTTATATTATAGATATATTGCTCACCTTTATTAGATAAATCTAATTTAAGAAACAATGCAAATGCAAATTAAATCAAGTGATTCTATTTTAAAATACTCTAATGATTTATAAAAGCAGTTATTTGAGAACCTATAGAAACTACAATAGGTTAAATAGAACTGCATGTAGCAATTTGTGAAATAAGAATATATATATATATATTTTGGTTTTCTTTAAAACCAGGTTTAAAAAAAAGAAACAGGCCAGAATTTTCACCATCTGTTTCTAAACTGCACAGATGGTTGCAAATTTAAGTCTGTTGTAAAGTGCGTTGCTTACTGTTCTGTCCACAGTGTTCTCTAATAAGTGTCAAATAAATCAATTGACAGTTAATAGTAGCAATAACTTTTCAGCTACTGAAAGCTGGTATGAGAACCCACTGACCCATGCAGAATCTTACTCTCTTCCTGATCTAAATCCCTTATGGTTGCTTTTCAGCTAGTTTTTTTTCCCCTAGACTCAAAATATTCTGCCAGACAAATTTCCATTTCCCATGATCCGAATTTAATGTGTTCAATATTAAAATGGCCATGTAGCATACATGATTTGAATGGTGTGACATGAAATTTAAACACATATGGGTACCTACAATTCAATATGAGAAGCAATTTTTTCTTATTACTGATATGAAATTGAAAATAAAAATTGATCTCTGCCAGTTTGGTCGCCCACAAGCTGTTTTTGTCAGTGGGTTGCTTTTGTTTTGTTTGGTAATGTTAGTTATGGGAAAGAATTAGCTACTCCACAGCTAGTTTGTAATGGGAAAAGTCAGGGACCAAATTCTGCCATATGTTCTGCCATAATAAATAGCATGTACACACTGCAAATTCCAGTATTCTTGCCTGGAGAATCCCATGGACAAAGGAGCCTGGCAAGCTACAGTCCATGGGGTCGCAGAGTTGGACACGACTGAGCGACCGAGCATGCATATACTGCAAAGCAGAAAAAAAAATCTGTCATACAACTTATTCTCTAAACTTGATGTGGCCTTGGCTTTTTATCTCTTTTTCTCTTTTCTGGTCCTTGGCAATCTTGGCAAACACTTGGTCTAAAATTTTCACCTGAAGAAAATTTAACAGCTTTCGAGTTTAAGGATTCAGCTGAACATCTACTTGAGTCAGAAGACCGTGAATCCTTTAAAGCAGGTAGAGGACATAAAATCCTTCACGGTTTAAGCGTGGATCACTTTTCCTAAATTTAGAGGCTATTGGTCTTGCTATCTCTTATGTCCCATTTATGCAAGTGTGAGGAATGTCTGTCATATTTTATTCAACTCACATTTCTTGACTGTATCACCAATAACTCATTTTTCCTGTATTTTATCCAAATAAACAGTCCATTAATTTCATCCACAAAAACATATTACTAACATTCACTGTTTGGATAGCAGAGCTTATGGCAATAATGTCCAGTTGGAAAACTGCCTTCCTCTTGCTACCTTCATTACCCCTGGAGTGTGAATTTGTGATTAGAGCAACTCACTGCACAAGGGGTGTAATATAAACCATCTAAATATAGATTACTGCTAGACTAATTTATCTCTGGCTATGTTGAGGGTGGGAAAGCATTTCATTTACCAAGTAAACCCTTATTGACATCTCAATTTTCTTGAAATTCTTTCCCTTCATCCTCCTTGTGAAAGATGCTGAAGAAGTAAAAATTTTCATCTGACTCCAATAAGCTCTTAGCCTCCAAATGGTCCTACCCTCTTCCTAATCATAAAAAACAAATTAATGGCTAAGTGCAGTTTTAGACTTAAGGTCTTGCAAATTGTCCCATCATTAACACATCCTCTGTTTGCCAATGGTTTCTGAGAATTTTGATCGTGAACAATTCTGGAAGTAAAACTGAACTTTGATGTTTCTCAGTTAGTTCTGTAAAATCTTTAAGTATCGTGCTCCTCTCCAGAGCTCTCATTTTGACTATTTTCAGTTTCTGACATTATTAATAAATAATTAAGTCAACAGGTTTTGATTGTTTTTCTCCTTTCTTTTTAGTAAACATTTTCTAGATATTTAGTGGCCTCTGAACAAATTATTGTATTTATTACAGCTGGTATAAAGAAGAGGCCATGATGTTTTAGAATACTCTATAATTTATTTACTTACATACAGCTGACTACATGCCAAACCCTATTCTAAGACTCTTACAATTATTAACTAGCATAATCCTCATAACCATCCTATGATAAGGATGTTAAATTACCTGAATTTTAAATATGAGTAAGCTGAGGCACAGATAAATTGAGAAGCTTTCAAAAGGTTATAGCTGAAGTCTGCAGCCAAATAATCTGATTGTAGGAAATGTGCCCACAACTACTAAACTATGTTACTTCTCCCATAGTCAAACTGGGCATAAAATATCCCATCATTTAAGCCCATCATTTAGCCCATCCATTTAAAGATTGGACCATTGTTTAGAACAACCTTCTTTTTAACAACTGACCATTTACTAAGTTACAAGCTCTATTTTAAAAGGATTTTTTAATGAAAATTTCAAGCTAAATAAAAATGAAACTTACAGGTAATCACTTAAAATACTACTTTTCAGAGATAAAAATTTTGAATGATTTTAAAATTGTCTTTATTTATTAGGTATATATTTTCAAGTATCTTATCAGTTTTCCAAATAATTACCAACATATTCATCTATTATGTTTCAATCAACAATTTTTAAATTCATCTTATTTTCTTCTCCAAGTGATCAACAAAAAAATGAAAGGTGATTTTTGTCTTTACCCACAAGATCTATAAAGAACTACAAAGACTTGATGACCTGCAGGTCTGAATTCCCTTTAAAGAGAAGTTATCTGGAATTCCTTGGTGGGCCAGTGGCTGAGACTCCATGCTCCCAATGCAGGGGGCTCAGATTTGGTCCCTGGTCAGGAAGCTAAATCCCACATGACACAATGAAGACCTCATAGAGCCAAATAAATAAACATTTTTAAAAGTTTAAAGAGGTGTTATTAGGGAAATTTTGTCATTAAAAGTATACATTTCTAAGTCAATCAAGCTTCCTTCACTAGGAAGGAAGGGAAATCTAGAGGGTGGAGGGAAAGAAGTAACTTCAAGAAATGCTCCAAAAGAATCTGGAACAAGACAAGGGTGTCCACTTTCACCACTATTACTCAACATAGTTTTGAAAGTCCTAGCTACAGCAATCAGAGAAGAAAAAAAAAAAAAATAAAAGGAATACAGATCAGAAAAGAAGTAGTAAAGCACTTACTGTTTGCAGATGACATGATCCTCTACATAGAAAACCCTAAAGATACTATCAGAAAATTACTAGAGCTAATCAGTGAATTTAGCAAAGTTGCAGGATATAAAATCAATACATGGAAATCACTTGCATTTATAATTACTAACAATGAAAATTCAGAAAAAGAAATTAAGGAATCAACCCCATTCACCATTGCAACAAAAAGAATTAAAAATCTAGGAATAAACTTACCTAAGGAGACAAAAGAACTGTACATAGAAAATTATAAGACCCTAATGAAAGAAATCAAAGATGACACAAACAGATGGAGAGACATTCCATGTTCCTGGGTAGGAAGAATCAATATTGTGAAAATGACTATAGTACCAAATGCAATCTACGGATATAATGTGATCCCTATCAAATTACCAATGGCATTTTTCACAGAGCTAGAACAAAAAATTTCACAATTTATATGGAAACAAAAAAGACCCCAAATAGCCAAAGCAGTCTTGAGAAAGAAGAATGGGGCTGGAGGAATCAACCTTCCTGATTTCAGATTATACTACAAAGATACTGTCATCAAGACAGCATGATACTGGCATAAAAACAGAAATATAGACCAATGGAACAAGATAGAAAGGCCAGAAATAAACCCATGCACCCATGGGTACCTTATTTTTGACAAAGGAGGCAAGAATATACCATGGGACAAAAACAGCCTCTTCAATAAATGCTGCTGGAAAAATTGGACAACTAAGCATAAAGGGCCTGCCTGCAATGCGGGAGACCAGGGTTCGATCCCTGGGTTGGGACGATCCCCTGGAGAAGGAAATGGCAACCCACTCCAATACTCTTGCCTGGAAAATCCCATGGATAGAGGAGCCTGGTAGGCTACATTCCATGGGGTCGCAAAGAGTCAGACACGACTGAGCAACTTCATTCATTCACATTCACATGTAAAAGATCTTGCTTTGATTTATGTCATCGAGTGTTCTGTCTATGTTTTCCTCTAAGAGTTTTATCGTTTCTGGTCTTACATTTAGATCTTTAATCCATTTAGAGTTTATCTTTGTGTATGGTGTTAAGAAGTGTTCTAATTTCATTCTTTTACACGTGAATGTGAATGAACGAAGTCGCTCAGTCGTGTCCGACTCTTAGAGTAACAGAAACAAAAACAAAAGTAAACAAGTGGGACCTGATTAAACTTAAAAGTTTTTGCATAGCAAAGGAAACTATAAGCAAGGTGGAAAAGACAACCTTCAGAATGGGAAAAATAATAGCAAATGAAACAATTGACAAGGGATTAACTTCCAAAATGTACAAGCAGCTCATACAACTCAATGCCAGAAAAACGAACAACCCAATCAAAAAGTGGGAAGAAAGACCTAAACAGACATTTCTTCAAAGAAGACATACAGATAGCTAAGACATGAAAAGACGCTCAAAATTGTTCATTATTAGACAAATGCAAATCAAAACTACAATGAGATATCACCTCACACCAGTCAGAATGGCCATCATCAAAATGTCTACAAACAATAAATGCTGGAGAGGGTGTGGAGAAAAGGGAATACTCTTGCAGTGTTGGTGGGAATGTAAATTGATAAAGCCACTACGGAAGATGGTATGGAGGTTCCTTAAAAAATGAGAAATAAAACCACCATATGACCCAGCAATCCAACTCCTAGGCAAATACCCTGAGGAAACCAAAACTGAAAGAGACACATGTATCCCAGTGTTCATTGCAGCACTATTTACAATAGCTAGAACATGGAAGCAACCTAGATGTCCATGGACAGATGAATGGATAAAGAAATTGTGGTACATATACACAAAGAAATATTACTCAGCCATAAAAAGGAATGCGTTTGAGTCAATTCTAATGAGGTGGATGAACCTATAACCTGTTATACAGAGTGAAGTGAGTCAGAAAGAGAAAGATAAATATTGCATTCTAATGCATATATATGGACTCTAGAAAAATGGTACCAAAGAATTTACCTACAGGACAGCAGACATAAAGGAGAAGCAGACATAGAAAACAGACTTATGCACATGGGGAGAGGGGAGGAGAGTGTAAGATGTATGGAAAGAGTAACATGGAAACTTACATTACCATATGTAAAATAGATAGCCAATGGGAATTTGCTGTGTGGCTCAGGAAACTCCAACAGGGGCTCTGTATCACCCTAGAGGGGTGGGATGTGGTGGGTTATGGGAGTGTGGTTCAAACAGGAGGGAATATATGTATCCCTATGGCTGATTCCTGTTGAAGTTTGACAGAAAACAACAAAGTTTTTAAAGCAATTATCCTTCAATAAAAAAAAAAAAAAAGAATTTGGGATTCCTGGAATTTGGGGGCCATTGAACTATGATGTTGGAGAAGACTCTTGAAAGTCCCTTGGACTGCAAGGAAATACAACTAGTCAATCCTATAGGAAATCAGTCTGAATATTCATTGGAAGGACTGATGCTGAAGCTGAAACTCCAATACTTTGGCCACCTGATGCAAAGAACTGACTCATTGGAAAAAGACCCCGATGCTGGGAAAGATTGAAGGCAGGAGAAGGGATCGACAGAGGATGAGATGTTGGATGGCATCACTGACTCGATGGACATGAGTTTGAGTAAGTTCCTGGAGTTGGTGATGGACAGGGAAGCCTGGCATGCAGCAGTCCACTAGATCTCAAAGAGTCAGACACGACTGAGCAACTTGAACTGACTGACTGGAGGCCATTGAGAGGGTGAAGACCCTTACAGAGATCATTTTTTGGTGTTGGTGTTGGCAGGATGCAAATTAATTTTGAAGTGTTGGGGAAGCTAAAATAACCAACATCCAACTGAGCATAAATGGAGTGATTCCTGTAAAGACCAAAGTTGTGGAGTTTAAAGTACCCAAAATGGATAGCCAATGGGAATTTGATGTATGACTCGGGGAGTTCAAACCCGAGCGAGGTAACTATTTAGAGGTGGGATGGGGAGGGAGGTGAAAGGGATGTTCAAGTGGGAGGGGTCATAGGTAAATCTATGGCTGATTCATGTTGATGTTTGGTAGAAACCAATGCAATACTGTAAAATAACTATTCTTCAATTAAAAACAAATAAATTTAGAAAAAAAAGTGTCACTAGAGATACTATAAGTAAAGTGACAGTTGCTCAGTCATGTCCGACTCTTTGTGACCCCTTGAACTGTAGCCCACCAGGCTCTTCCGCTCATGGGATTTCCCAAGCAAGAATACTGGAGTGGGTAGCCATAGCCTTTCCAGGGGATCTCCCCAACCTAGGGATCAACCTAGGTCTCATGCATTGCAGGCAGATTCTTTACCGTCTGAGCCACCAGGGAAGCCCAAAACAAAGATATGTTTTTTTATTAAAAATGGGTTTTCTGTATTTATTTTTGTTCCCAGCCTTATTGGGTTATAATTGACATATAACATTGTATAAGTTTAAGGTGTACATGATGATTTAATACATATATAGACTGCAAAATTACTACTGTGATAGGTTAGTTAACACTTCCATCACCTCACATAATTACCATTTTTATGTTGTGAACTCTTTTGCAAATTTAAAGTACATAATACAAATTTGTTATAGTTATCATCCTGTAGAATGAATCTTCAGAACTTATTCACTTTATTATTGTGAGTTTATTTCTGTCAAATGGCTTTCATTTATTTTAAAACTTGAGTTAAACTGACATACTATATCATATTAGTTTCAGATGTGTAACAGTGATTTGGTATTTTTATACATTAAGAAATAATCAACATCAAGTCCAGTTATCATCCATCACCATAAAAACTTGTTACAATATTATTGGCTATATTCCCTACGTGTATATTACATCATTATGACTTGTTTATTTTATAGCTGGAATTTTGTACCTTTCAATCCCTTTCACCTATCTTATCAATCCCCCCAGTCTCCTCCCCTCTGGCAGTGACCAATTTGTTCTCTGTATTTAGGAGTCCATTTCTGTTTTGTTATGTTTGTTTCTTAGTTTTGATTTTTAGATTTCACATATATGTGAAATCCTATGGTATTTGTTTTTCTCTGACTTATTTCACTTAGCACATATATATATAAACTTCTTTATCTGTTGTTTTCATCCATATCTTGTCTATTATAAATAATGCTGTAATGAACATAGGGGTGCACATATCTAACAGATGTTTTTGTTTTCTTCAGATAAATACCCAGAAGTGGAGTTGCTAGATTATATGGTAGTTCTAGTTTTAGTTTTTTAAGGAACTTTTGTACGTTACTCCATAGAGACTGCACCAATTTGCATTTACACCAACAATGCACAAGTGTTCCCTTCTTTCCACTTACTCCCCAAACTTATTTCTTGTCTTTTTGCTATTAGCCAATCTGACGGATGTGAAGTGTATCTCACTGTGGATTTGATTTGTGTTTCCCTGATGACTAGTGATGCTGAGCACCTTTGCTGTGTCTGCTGTTCATCTATATATTTTCTTTGGAAAAATGTTTATTCAAGTCCTATTCCCATTTTTAAATGGTGGATGTTTGTTTTGTTGTTGTTGAATTGTGTGAGTTGTCTATATATGGATATCAATCTCTAATCAGATATATTGTTTGCAAATATCCTCTCCTATTTAGTAGGATACCTTTTCATTTTATTGGCAGTTTCCTTTGCTGTGCAAAAGCTTTTTAGTATGATGCAGTCTCATTTGTTTATTTTTGCTTTTATTGCTCTTGTCTAAGGAGACATATCCAAAAATTTTTGCTAAGACTAATGTCAAACATGCTACTGCCTCAGTTTTCTTCTAGAAGTTTCATATTTTCAGGCCTTACATTTGTCTTTAATCCATCTTGAGTTTATTTTTGTATATGGGCTTCTTATTCTGTTCCATCAATTTATCAATCTGTTTCTGATTCAGGAGCAGAATATCCTCATTATATTTTTCCTTTTTTTTTCCTGTTTTCTTCATGAACCAGGATAGTACATTGGTGGCAGAGAAACCTCAATTTAAAAATCAGCACTAAATGATTGCTGGGTAATATTGTAAAAAAAAAAAAATAGCAACAATAACTTAAGTTGCTTTAGCATCAATTTCCTCAACTATACCTCATAGGGTATGTCTTGAGCAAGAAATATTCTTTTGACCCCCCAAATTTCAAAATTCCAAAAAAATTCCATTAGTATTTATACAAAGCATATAAAATAATTTAAGGGCAATTAATATTTTTAAAACATTGCTTTTCTCATCCAGCAATAAATTGTGTCTCTTCATTTATTTAGACTGTTTCATAACCCAAGTAAAAGTCTGCCGGCTTTCTGTATTGGTTTTTCACATTTCTTGTGTCTCAACTTGTAAAGAATCCACCAGCAGTGCAGAAAGCCAGGATTTGATCCCTGGGTTGGGAAGATCCCCTGGAAAAGGGAAAGGCTATCCACTCCAGTATTCTGGCCTGGAAAATTCCACGGACTGTACAGTCCATGGGGTCACAAAGAGTTGGACACGACTGAGCAATTTTCTATCTTTCACATGTCTAATCCAATTGCTACTTAGGGACTTTTTCTTTCTGTTACAAAATAAATGAAATGCATAGCTTTATGATAAACTATTTAACCAGGTATAACATTATATGTTTTAAGTGCTTTAAACAGTTTGAAACATTTTTAGATGGGATGGAGTTACATTTTTAAGGAATGTATTAAAAAACTTATTTAATGGTTCTCATCACAAAAATGAAATAGTAATGTGATAAAGATGTTAGCTAACACCATGATGGCAAAGACAATACAATATAAAAATGTGTGAAATCAACAGGCTGTACGCCTTAAACCTAATAATGCTACCTGTCCATAATATCTCAATTAAAAAAATAAAACTCATAGATGCTATGCTGGAGAAGGAAGTGGCAAACCACTCCAGTATTCTTGGCTGGAGAATCCCATGGATGGAGGAGCCTGGTGGGCTGAAGCAACATAGCATGCATGCATGCATTGGAGAAGGACATGGCAACCCAGTCCAGTGTTCTTGCCTGGAGAATCCCAGGGACGGGGGAGCCTGGTGGGCTGCCGTCTGTGGGGTCGCACAGAGTCAGCCACAACTGAAGCGACTTAGCAGCAGCAGCAGTAGCAGCACAGATGCTATGCACAGAGCTTGTGAACAACTGTTTTGTATATCCTCTGAAATTGTGGATGTTACTTTTTCTTCAATAGCAGCGTTTTTTTGTCTTAAGAATTATCAGTAACTTGTCTCACTATCTCAACTCATATTCTCAGGATAGACTGAGTATAAATACATATCAATTTTCTTAAATGACTATTCAGGGACACCAGGGAACGTTATGGAAGGTAAGAAATCACACTCTGATATGGTTTGTTTTTCTTATGAAAATAAACATTGTATTCTTATAAAAATTGTATTCAATTTCTCCAAATACAAAAAGAACCTATCGGTTAACATATTACAATAATGACATACCAAATTGACTATGAAGCTATTTCCATATTCTTTTCTCATATGTGAGGAAAATTACAGAATAGATACACCTGAATTTGAAATAAAATAAGTCCCAAAGAAATTGAGGAAAGTTGCAAACACTAGACATAGAAAGCAGTTTTGCTACCCTTAGAGGTTTTAATATAAACACTTATTAACTAAGGCTAAACCAAATTTTTCCTCACTGGTGCCCTGAGATTGGTTGAGTCAGTTTTATAAAGCTTGTCTGGCAGGCTTGCAAAAGTGTATGCTGGGCTACATGTCATGAAGAATTTATAGAAGGGTGTTAAAAGTGATTTGAGATTCCCATTAAAAGAAAAAACCTTAATCATCCACAATAACATTGCATTAATTATTGATAAATCTAATCAGTAATCTGAAATTGCTCACATCTAATATTAATCAGAAAAGCAGATGAATTCCCAACATGCTGACATGTTCTTTGTGCCTTCAAGTACCTTTATAGTGTTATTATTTACATTCTTCCGAGAAAATTTAACTGAGAACTGGAAAAATTAGATCCTTCAAAGGAATGACTTCACTGGGCTGGGTTCTACTCTCAAAACTGGTGTATTCACTATTGTCAACTCATGTAAAATGCTGCAACTTCAGTGTTTTTTGTTTTAAACTAATTCTCTTATAAAATCAAATTTTGCACCCATTTCAAACATTCCTCTACTCTTATACTTAGAAGTAGCCATATACATTAAAAAAATTATCTTAACATATTTATTTTGTCATGAATTCAAACAGAGATAGCTAAAGAGTGAGGAGGGAGGAAGGGATAGAGGGGAAGAAAGAGAGCATTATAAATACTGAATGACAATATACCCATAAGCCAGTTTAAGACATAAAATATTTTCATCTGGGAGTATTTTCCTAATCCTCTTGGATCATATTCTCCATCATCCCAAACAGAGTTAAGCATCATTTTGTATTTTAATTAGCATTTCCAAATTTCATTTTTTCATTTATACTTTACTATTAATGCATACAAATTAAATTAAAGCAAAGCATGGTATTATTTTTCATGTTTTAATATATATGAAAGTATATCATTATGATATTATTTGTGTAGCTCTGTACTATTCACTTCCAGAGGTATAAAATGCCCTAGGATGTGCAAGTACTAGAATTTATAATCTATTCTCTTGCCAATAGAGAGTTATTTCTAAATTCTTGATATTTCAAATACTGTTGCTTTGAGCATTCTTGTACATGTCTTTAAGAATATTCAAGTTTTTCTTGAGGCAACAAAATTAAAGTATTAATAGAATGGCTTGTCTGAAGTATATGCAACCCTTGAACTTTAATAGGTATTTACCAATTTGATTTACAAATGGGACTGTGCTAATCTGCATTCTCACTAGCAGTGACTAAGACTTTTAGCTTGTTCACACTCTAATCAAGTTAAAAAATTTTTTTTCTGCCAGTCTAGTTCTATGTGAAGTTGAATTTCAGTATGGCTTTTGAAAAATATTTCCACAATTAATCATGAGATTGAGCATTTTTTGCATGTATTGGTAATTCCATTTTCTCTTCTGAATGATGGATATTTGTCATATGCTATTGATACGCAATTACCTTGGTAACACATTTTGCAATTCACTGCCCAGGTCTGTGATTACTTTTGCTTACTGTTTCTTGCTCTGTTTTGAAGCATATGAATTTTTGTCTAAATTACAACTATAACTGTAAAACCAAAAATAGATTTTTTATATAAACCTCTTTATGCTTTTAAAAAAATCATCCCTTTTCATAAGTTAAAAAGATACTCTATATATTTTTCTAAACATTTAAAGTTTTTATTTTACCTGGTAATATACTTGAGAAACCTGTATGCAGATCAAGATGTAATAGAACCAGACATGGAACAACAGACTGGTT
This sequence comes from Cervus canadensis, assembly GCF_019320065.1. Lineage (NCBI taxonomy): Eukaryota > Metazoa > Chordata > Mammalia > Artiodactyla > Cervidae > Cervus > Cervus canadensis. Next base: position 51,363,615 of record NC_057397.1, on the reverse strand, counting down.
CAAAATCTGGAAAGGAGTATGTATATTGTCATCCTGTTTATTTAATTTATGCAGAGTACATCAAGCAAAACGCTGGTCTGCATGAAGCACAGGCTGGAATCAAGACTGCTGGGAGAAATATCAACAACCTCAGATATGCAGATGACACCACTTTAATGGCAGAAATTGAAGAGGAACTAAAGAGCATCTTGATGAGTGTGAAAGAGGAGAGTGAAAAAGTTGGCTTTAAACTCAACATTAAGAAAAGTAAGATCATGGCATCCAGTCCCATCACTTCATAGAAAACAGATGGGGGAAAAACAGAAACAGTGGCGGACTTAATTTTCTTGGGCTCCAAAGTCACTGTGGATGGTGACTGTAGCCATACAATTAAAAGACACTTTCCCCTTGGAAGAAATTTATAACAAACTTCAGTTCAGTTCAGTTCAGTTCAGTTGTTCAGTCGTGTCCAACTTTTTTGCGACCCCATGAATCACAGCATGCCAGTCCTCCCTGTCCATCACCAACTCCTGGAGTTTACTCAAACTCATGTCCATCCAGTTGGTGATGCCATCCAGCCATCTCATCCTCTGTCATCCCCTTCTCCTCCTGCCCCCAATCCCTCTCAGAATCAGGATCTTTTCCAATGAGTCAACTCTTTGCATGAGGTGGCCAAAGTATTGGAGTTTCAGCTTCAACATCAGTCCTTCCAGTGAACACCCAGGACTGATCTCCTTTAGGATGGACTGGTTGGATCTCCTTGCAGTCCAATGGACTTTCAAGAGTCTTCTCCAACACCACAGTTCAAAAGCATCAATTTTTCGGTGCTCAGCTTTCTTCACAGTCCAACTCTCACATCCATACAAGACCACTGGAAAAACCATAGCCTTGACTAGATGGACCTTTGTTGGCAAAGTAATGTCTCTGCTTTTTAATATGCTATCTAGGTTGGTCATAACTTTCCTTCCAAGGAGTAAGCGTCTTTTTATTTCACGGCTGCAATCACCATCTGCAGTGATTTATGACAAACTTAGTGTATTAAAAGAGCAGAGACATTGTTTTGCCAACAAAGGTTCATATAGTCAAAGCTATGGTTTTTCCAGTAGGTGTGTAGAGATATGAGAGTTGGACTATGAGAAAGGCTGACCACTGAAGATTTGATGCCCTAAAACTGTGGTGCTGGAGAAGACTCTTGGAGAGTTCCTTGGAGAACAAGGAGATCAAATCAGTCAATTCTAAAGGAAATCAATCCTGCCTACTCATTGGAAGGACTGATGCTGAAACTGAAGCTCCAATACTTTGGCCACCTCATGTGATGAGCCGACTCATTGGAAAAGACCCTGATGTTGGGAAAGATTGAAGGCAGGAGAAGGGGGCGACAGAGGATGAGATGGTTGGAAGGCATCACACACTCAATATGTATGAGTTTGAGCAAACTCTGGGTGATAGTGAAGGAGAGGGAAGCCTGATGTCTGCTGAGTCTATGGGGGTAGTAAAGAGTTGGACATGACTAAGCAACTCAACAACAACAACAGTGTACTTTTATGTATGGTGTGAGATTGGAATCTATTTATATTCTTTAATATATCATTCTAGGATTGCCTTGAAAAATAGTGTCACTGATATTTGATTACATCTCTCACCATAATGACATTTCCCTAAATAACTGTATCTTTTACTGTGGCTCGTTTCTGGTCCATTTGTTTGTTGATTTATCTCTACATTAATACTGTACTGTCCTAATTATTATAACTTCATCATGGTATTTGATATCTGTTAGGATAAGTTCATTTTCTCTTCCCCTACCCCTCCTTAGTTTTTTTCCTTAAAGAATGTTTTCATTTTTCTTTGCCTTTTACTCTTTCATGTAAATTTTGGAATAAGCTTGTGTCCCTACCCTGCACACACTGAAAATCTTAAGAATTATGATAGGAATTATTTCATATTTATATACTCAAACATAACATTGAGACCATTTATTTTCATAGTATGTTTTCTAACTTTATTACTATTTTTCTACATTGATTTTTCTATAACATTTGAATTGTTATATATCGTTGATCTTTTATCTAAAATCCTTACTTGCCTTATTTATTCTTTAAAATATGTAGCTTCTGTTTTTATTTCTAAGTAAGTAAGTAATGTTGCCAATGAATAAGGATATTTTCTATTCCAATCCTTATACCATTACTTGTTTTTCTTGTCTTGATGCAATGATTGAATCCTTTGGTATCATATTTAATACAATGTATGATATTAGAATCTTGTGTCATTCATAATCTTTAAGCTAACATTTTTAACACTTTAATATCCACTGTTTCCATGTGGATTTTTGGTGGACGGACTTTTCCACATTAAGGTAATTTGCTCTGTTCCTCTATTGCTGAGAAGTTGTTTATATATTTTCTTAATTTTATTATTGACTGTGTAATTTCAGTCAAATATTTCACTGAACCTAGTGAGATAGCAATTTTTATTACTTTTCATGGTCATATCTCACGTTAAGGGATGATATGAAATATAGTCTCTCACTGATTAGCCGTGAGTACAGTAAAACCTCACGGACTCTAGTACTATAATTATTACTATAATTACCAGTCCAGTAGAATCTTTATGGACTATATTACTACAACCCACAATGTTGTACTGGTCCACACGTTGATTGGAAAGCATTTGCTCTAACTCAGATCCCTAGAACAATTTATATGTAAGTATTATTTATTTCCCCATCAATTCCTAGAGCTTTATTTACTCTGACCTCTTTCTTCTTTTTCTTTCCTTCTTTCTTTTATTCCATAACTCTCTAATTTCCCCTTTCTTCTTTCCTTCCTTCTTCTCAGGGATTAAATTTTTAACTACTGATTGAATACTGTTAATGTTTACAATTAGTTTATGTTTTCTATTTCTTATTGACTTAATTTTGGCAAAGTATATTTTTCTAGTATATTGTCTATTTTCTCTAAAATTTCAAGCTTAAACTGTTATTCATAATGCACTCTTTTTATGTATCTTATGAAAATCACTATTGTATTTTCCTTTTGAATTCTTAGTATTTCTTATTTTGAATTTATTTGCTTCTTTGATCAGTCTTGTCAGTGGTTTTTCTATTTCATTAGTTTTTCTTTTCATAGAGCTACTATTTGAGAATATTTTGTATTACATTTTTGTTTATTATTTTATTGACTTCTTGCTTTACACTTATATAGCTATTTATTTTTATGTTTATGCAACTTATTTTCCACTAGCATTTCAAGGCTATAGTTGTAGTACTTTCATGTATTGTTGCTTTAGAGTTTTACATTTAGTGCTGAATATTTTCTGATCTCTATTATCATTCCTTCACACATATTCAAAAAAAAATGCTTTAAAAAATTTTTTTTATTTTCTTCTTTTTTATCTTTTGGGTATTTTTATTTCTAACTAACATTCTAATGCTAATGATGATGAAACAACATTTTTTTAAAATTTGATCAGTTTTTCTCCCATGTCTCCTATGTTGCAGGTGGATTCTTTACCCACTGAGCCATGGGGGAAGACTGAATTCCTAGGGGATACTTTTTCCTATTTAGAAAGCTTTCTTTCTTTCTCCTTTTTCCTACTCATTCTTTTCGCTGAAAATGCAACCTTTCCAACAGCTCTTTCCTTATATGGAAGTCACTGTTCCAGTCCCCATATAGCCCTGCTCCCGTCTTCACCAGACTCAATTTAGACCAAAGCCCTTATTTTTTATGTCTAGCAAATGTCCTTTGGACATGAATTTGAGCAAACTTCAGGAGACAGTGAAGGACAAGGGAGCCTTGCGTGCTGCAGTCCATGGCGTCCCAAAGAGTCAAAAGCAACTTTGTGACTGAACAACAACAAAGCCTCCAAAGAAATGACAGGTTGAGTGTTTTTACTTATGAACACAGGATTTGTCCCAGGTCTTCTCAGGCAGTTAGACTAACTGGAATGAGAACCAATCAAATTTTGTGTTCCCTAAGAATAGCTATAATTTGGAAAAATATATTTCTAAATATAGGGGGAAGGGGAAGGAGGGATAATATAGGGGTGGGGGAAAGGGTGCAAGATAGGTTCAAGGATGTACTGTACACCACAGGGAATGTACCTAATATTTTGTAAGAACTGTAAGTGGAAATCAAGCTTTAAATATTGTACAGAAGTTTAAAAATGATTAAAAAGAAATATTAATATATGTATCTATTTAAGTTTTCTTTAATCTTGTATGTAAGATTCGACACACTGAACTTGTAGCAATAAGATTATAAGCAAAAACTGTAATATGTTATTACAAGTATCTAAATGTTATTCTACGGTGTACAGAAACTCATAGTACATAAAAATAGTATAGAAAGAACACTGAATGAGCCTCTTTTCTTGTTTAAAAGTTGCACTTGTCTTAGCTGAACAAGCTGCAACCTTAAGATACAGTTGAATTGTGTGATTGGATTCTCTTTTTAATTGCTCTGTGACAGACTTCACAGAGCCATGTCAAATTTGAGAAGAAGAATTACAAAAGAGAGTTTCACCTGTGCTGTACCTGTCACAAAGAGAACTGTTGAAACATGGAACCTGGGCGTGTGCTCTGGGTTTCTTTGATTTAATTGCCTGAGGTCTCCTCTGTAGTAATACGTCTGGCTATGGTTTTCAACTTTCAAGAGAAAGTTGCTAGACTGTAGAGCTATTTAATAAAAAATCTTTCTGACTGACTTTCAAGAGACTCAATCTCCCCAAAGACAGGAAAGCTCACTTTGAAAGAAAAAAACAAACAAACAAACAAACAAACAACAGGTTAATTGATCTTCATGTGAAACTTTCTAGATAACTAAGTAGATATTAACCTTTCAGAAAATTCAGAGTTAAATCCTCCCTGCTTGGAGTATGTTGCTTACATAAAGCTAAACTTCCACTAAATGAACTGAACACTATTGAGTATAAATAAAGAAATGATTATTCTATTGAGTATAAATAAGGAAATGATTATTTTATCATCAGCTTCATTGACACAATTTATGAAAGGCCCTGGCCATGATACGGGGATCTCTGAGTGAGATACCACAGGGAATTAGAAGGAAGAAAGCAGTCTTGCCTAGTGAGATTTACTGTCCTAAGAAGGACCTCCAGAAAGCCCGAGAAAGGCTAGCTAACTTTACTGAGCCAAGGGAATTTAAGAGGAAATAACCACCCCGTTTTCACTATAATTGGTCCCTTTGAGGCCAGCTTTGCCTGAAGCAGATATAATTTTAAAAACAGGCAGACAACCTAGTTGGATTCTTCTTTAAATGATCTGAGGACAAGCATGGATAAATATCGGAAGTGTATCCCTTGGCGTTTTTCCTGTCATTGAGGCAGGATCTGTGGTTAGCTCCAGGGATACCTTTGACTCTTCTTGAATCTTTTATTTTTATATTTTACTACTTTCCTGAGTTTGCTGAGTCCAGTTGTATAAATATCTGAATAGTATGTCAGATGTTTCAAGCCTCACACTTCATCATTAATGCTAATAAGTAAGAATTCCAAACAGGTAGAACATATTGTATTTTTATGTCTATCTCTATTTATCTATGCACTCGATCTTTAAATAAGAAGAAATCACTCTTTGAAAATTGTTGATTAGAACAATACAGCTATTTATTTCTTCACAAAAAAAAATCATGAAAATAAAATAAATGTTTATTAAACACCCATCCAATGCACAGCAATATGTCAAATATCATTAAGGATACAAACATGAAGGCATGGTCTATGGTTGTGAAGTCCTAACAAGTTAATAATGGACACAGAATAATTATAAGCCATGGCAGAAATTAATGAATGTCATATGAAAGGGAAAAAAAAAGATCTGTATTATTGAGAACAGTGTTTCTTAAACTTTGGTGAGTATTATAATCTCTGGGACCTTGGTAATTACGCAATTCATAATTCTGCCCTTTCTAGGATGGACCTAGAATTCACAACCTTAATCAACCCTCTATGTGATTATAATGGATTGGTCTGAGGAACCACATTTGAGAACCATCTCAATAGTATAAATATTTTATGTGGCTGAATATTGTTGGGGGAGTGTATAATTTCCTCCATTCTGACTCTCCACAGCAAAGATTTGAAATGGTGGACCTGTTTTACACCTCAGTAACAGCTCAGTTTTATTTGGCAAGCAAAGGATAGTATATCCTCGCGGCATGAGGGTGGGCTGACCCAAAAGGGGAGGCCTCAATCCGTCTTGGTTTCCTCTTTCTATATGTTTTGTCTCCTTCTCTCTGAGCCTGCCCTATGCAAATTGGGCGAGCCAAGAAGGGGGCACGTTTGTTTCCCCTGAGGTTCTCATTCCAGTCTGTGGAATTTCTTTTGTTCCATTTTTGCCAACTTTTCCATTTGTCTTTTAGCCACTACCGTTTTGGACTCATTTTTCCTATTCTTACTAACAGTATGATGAGGAAAAATAGGCTTCATGAAGCACACAGAACATTTGGTGGCCCTCAAAAATACAATTTTGATGTAACAGGGGTAGGAAGAGAGAAGAGTCCAGTTGATAGAAATAATATGAAAAAATGGATGGAGGATTTGTTCTCAGAGACTGCCTCTGAAACAGACAGACACTGAAGTAGAACTGTGGAGAAGCAGAGCTGTATGGACCTGTGGAGTCAGCCCATAATTAATTCTAAAGGGCCCAAAGAAACATGGCTATTGTGACTTCTTTGGTTAACTCAGTTTTTGTTCTGGAGAAAGACAGAGCATGGGAGAGGTTATGAGAGGCAGGAAGGCAATAATAATTTAATGAGAACACAGCTTGCTTGAGTCCTTTGTCATCCAAGTGGATATTGTTAAGGAAAGAGTTAACATCTCACTGTCTCTGCAGCCATGTTTGTGAGACAGCATTTGTGTCCTATCTGTGCTTGCCTGTGTTCCTTATTAGGCAGAATAGGAGTTTTCTTAGTCAGGCAGTCTGTCAGTGAAAACTGCTTGTCTTTTTTCCTAAGCGCAGGAACTATTGTTGCTCTGAATTTGTCTCTGTCCTAAAAAGAAGCAAAGCATTTATGTAATAAGGTTACATAAATCAGTAAGTTAACTGTGCATGTCATTTGTAACGGTGCTTATTAATGGAGCATGAACAACAGGACAGAAACAACGAAAACACCTTCATTGTGTCTGTCTATATCTCTTTAGAATTAGGTAAACTGCTGCCTAAACTATACTCAATTCTTGTTATAATGTATTTTCCTTCATTTCCAATACATTTTCCAATTCCACTGTTCCTGGTTCAAACCCATCTTCTTTTAACAGTGATGCTTTGCTTACTGCAGTGTTTCTGAGAACTGGTCATGTCAACTAAAGACATTTATAAAGAGGAGGATTTCTAATTTTATGTCTAAAACCTTTAAATTGGTTCCACTTTGTTGGCTCAGAGAAAAAGGTGTTAATGATTCTTTTTTTCTATTGTTTCACATTTCTGACTCCACTATGGCCCTTAGCCTCTGTGCTGAATATATTCTATTTATTCCTCCAGATCCACACTCCTAATACCTTCTCTATGTGCTAGTGGCTGACCTTTAAATTGCAGAACCTAAGCTTCCTTGTCCTTTGGTTTAGACTTGCCCTTGCAGTGGATTAGAGTACACATCACTGAATGTCCTCAGTAAAGAAGAGCTTATATAAATCAAAGAGATAGTACAATATACATTTTTATAGGAAAAAAAAACAGATTGTTAAATAGTGTTGCTTTTTGTTTGGTGCCATGTGGGAGCTCTTTTTCCTCAGCTTTCTTTCCATCTCTTGTGGATTCTGTTCTGTTGGTAACACATAAGGAATTTGAGCTTGTCCCAACATAAGAGAGTTCTTCAACATTATAAGGTACAGCAGAACTTAAGATGATTTCTAAGATAAAAGAGCATTGCAAAAGAATCTTGCAATTCTCCTGCTTTTTCTTAGATCCATCTTTTCATGCTTGAAAAGAAAGGTCATGAGTATAGCTTAGGCAGAAACTACTGTTTTGTTTGGTTGATGATAGCTGTATGAATATGGCCAGAATTCTGAATATCTGATTTCTCTAGAAGCCACATGCCACCTTTTAAATATTCTCAGAGCTATGTTTAAAATAAACCAGCATTTCTAAAGAGTATTTAGGAGACTGGAGGTCCTTTTGAGGTTTCCTGTACAATAAAAGGACTCAGTAATCAAATAAACCTGGAGTGATCATTACGTCAGTCAGAGATGCTACCATTAGCATTTTAGTGTATAACTTCCTAGATGTTTTCCCTTTCTTTTATTTTCTAATGGACTTATATCTCAAATAATCTGGGGAAAAAAACCATAGAATATCGATAGTAACTTAAATTTATTGTCAATATTCTAGATCTTGCATAAGGTGGCATATGTTTATTAGACTATTAAATAAAAAATAATCAATGATGAAAATGTGGGATTACATTCCGAGCAGAAGGATCAGTGTGGAAGTGTTAAGAATAGCAACAAGTGTTTTGAATGTCCAATAATATTTCCTCTTTTCAGATCACTTTGTTTTTCTGTTTTGAGTTCATTTCTAAGCTTTAACCATATTGATCTAGGGGCTAACCAATTACAATATTGCACTCTCAGGGCATGTCCCAAGCCAAGCCCATTATATACTTCTTAACTTTCATTCTTTTAATTGGAAAAACATTTTTTTTTAAGACAATATTTCTCTGTTGGCAAAACCCTGAGATACTAATTCGGAAATGTTAGTGGAATGTTCCATGTCGTTGAGAAAAATCCAGATTAAAAAAAGTAAAGAGTGAACCTGACAGAGAGGAACAGAAATAAGATTGGGAAAAAAAATCTTTACAGTATCCCTCTCTTAGTTCTATGCCTCTTTTGAACCAGTCATTATCATTGCCATGCATTTCTGTGGTCTGCTATCCATAAATTGTCTTTCCTTTCTGAAAATCATTCCAGCTGGAGTTCCCTCACTTATAACCAAAATAAATCTGATTAATTCAAGCTATAGACTTCTGTCATCTGTTGAAGATGAGCAGTGCAGATTAGCATATGCAAAACTAAGATGACTGCAAAGGCTGCTTAATTTAACCTGGTATTTCCCCAAAATTGTAGGAAAAAAAATTATGTTGTTAGGATGAAGGCCCAAAATTCATATATACTCTTCTTTCCCTGGTGAGCCAAATTTAATCATCGATGATATTTAGGAGATTTTTTTGTTACTCTATTCTCAGAAGGGATTAAAAGTTATATGCTTCATCTTGAGTACCAATTCTGATGGATTAGGAGAGGCTATTTGGAATGCTGTACTGGGAAGGATTCTGATACAGAACATATGCTAGTGAACAAAAGTGCCGTTCAATTAGCAGTACCAGGCATTGGGGTTATCACGTAGTGTGATTGCTTAGGTAACACAAATTTGCCCTTCAAGATAGCCCCATATGCTGACCTTTTCTCTTCAAGTATGAAAAGATGGATCTAAGCAAAAGAGAGGAGAATTAACCCAAGATGCTTCTGCAATGCTCTTTTTTCTTAGAAATCACCTTATGTCCTGCTGTACCTTCTATAGTTGAGGAAAGAAAGTAGTTTCTCAAAATTCCTAAAAATTTTACTCTCTCTAGTCAATTTGCTTTTTAATAACATTTTAAATGATTATCACTTTCTTTCCTTTTACTCATCCACATTCTATCAAACTTTCAATCATAAATTGCTCTAATTGTGGAAAACTAGCCCCCTTGTGAATGTTCATGTCTTTAATCTTTCATGCAATGCTATTTTACAATCACCTGGCAAATTTGTAGGTACTGTAACCTGTTGTCTTTGTGAGAGTGTGCACATGAGCTGGATGTGAATTTGCTTGAGTGCAGAGAAGTTCAAGTGTGTGCATGTCTGGGTGCTATCTCTATAAATCAAGGGCTATAAATAAATCAGCAAGTTCTACCATAGATCACAGAGAAACAGGAGGAAGTGACAAGAAAGAGCCTTGAATATGTGTGAGTTGTATCATAAGCTATTGCTACCGATGAGGATGTGTTGCTTTGGTGACCACATCTGTGCTCTGTAGTAGATGACCTGTCCCAGCTGGGAAAAAGAGTCATATTTTCTCATTAGTTATTTCTGGGTTACTTTTCAGGGAATTTGGTTCCTTAAATGCAGGCACCTGAATTGTGAACATTGCTTTCCACTGGTGATTTCAAAATAAGAATCAAACCAAAACTATTCAAATAAATACATATTATTTGATTCTTAAGGTATGTATCAGTTAGGATTAAAGATGAGCCGAATGAAAAAAAGAACCCAAAACATCTGTGATTTAAATAAAACAGAGCTTAATTCTCTTCTATTTAAGTTCAGAGGCAAACAGTCCTGGCCAGGCTTGAATATTCCAGACTCAGGAACTATTCCTTCTTTTTGCACTCACTGATTACTTGCATGAGTTCTATTTTCATGGTACATTGGCTTTCAGGTAGCAAAGTTGAAGATAGGATCAAGATAGTTAAGGGTGAAAAGCTTTGTATCATTTACCTTTTAAAAGTGTTCTCAAGAGCTCTTTTCGACAGTTCTACATTAGCCTTTTTGGTCAGAATATAATCTTACATTTTCATCACTGACTATTTTTTATTTAGTTGTCTAATAAGCAAATGCCACCCTATGCAAGATCTAGAATATTGGCAATAAATTTAAGTTACTGTTGATATTCTAGGTGGTTTTCTTTTTTCCCAGAGTAATTGAGATATAAGTCCATTAAAAAATAAAAGAAAGGAAAGGGAAAAACATCATGGAGGTTATATAATAAAATGCTAATGGTAGATTATCTCTGAGGTTTTAAAGGTGATTGTTTCTGTTTATTTTTTGTTTGCTCACTTAACATTTCTAATTTGTTTATAATCCTATTTTAATATAATGTAAAAGTAATAAAAGTCAAAACCACAAAAAAGAACTTTTTCTCTGCTTAGGGAGATTGGGAAAGGAGATCACTCTAATGTAAAGCACTTGCAAAATGATTGTTTAATACTCACATGTTAGAAGAAACACACAGCTAAATTATATTAGTTTTGAGAAACACTGTCTAACCTAGTAAATAGATGCAAATCTTATTTATTTCAAATGATGATCTTATAATAGAAAACTTAACATAAGTGAAAAAGTGAGACTTAAATATTTTCATAATGATGTATTGTTGAAAGGGCACTAAACTAAAAGCATATGACCTGGTTTTAAATTCAAAGGGATAAAAGGCAAGGGAAAGGAAGAAAATAAACTTCACCTCCCACCCCCATCTTTACATTCCATCTTTTAAAGTTTTAAACTTTGTATAAATTATGTTTCATCCTTTTCAGGCTTGGAACGTCAGCAATTAGCAATTCACTAAACATTTATTTCCTAAACATCTGTCAGGAGTTACTGATAGAGTATATGCTCAAAGTAAGTGATAATAGGGTGAACTTAGAAACTTAGAAAGAAGGAAAAAATCATTTAAAGTTAAACAAGAAAGCCTCATATGAATATTTAGCTGATAGGATGGATATTTCTGGTATGTCTTTAGCAGATACAAAATCAACTTTCACATACTGTGTTACTGATGACCCTAAGGATTGCCATTAACTCCTCAAAATAATGACTATTATTTCATATACATGATATAATTGGAATTCAATATTAATTGTATGACATCATATCTAGAAAGTATAGAGAGAGGTATGGTCACCTTAGGGGGAAAATGCAAAGAACTAGATACTGTCAGGATTTTCTAGGGGAAAGTGATACTCAATTTAACAGTTAAGATAAGGGTTCCTGAGAAAGTGCTTCTTCCTCTTTGGGAGGTGGATGGAAATATTCTATAATTATTTATCTCAGTTTACTTTTGGGCCATTATCCAAACTGCAGATTAGCAATTTGGTGTCCTAAATATTTTCAATTCTGTCACTGATTTTCTTGATAAAGGACTGCTTATTTGTACAAATAGCTGTCAAAGTCCATTCACTACAGTCCAATCATTCCTTGACTGAACAAACTTGTGTGACTTGACCCTCACAACTAAGGTTAGTCCTCAGACCATGGTAAATTTACCTAAGCAAGGTTACACAGGGATTTTCCCTAAAGCTGGTCAGCTGGCTTTCTTCTGGTGACATCCACACCTCTAAATCACTCTTTTCAAATTTTAACACATTGTCACCTCTAGGTTCGCTAATGCTAACTTTGTAGTTTTTTCAACACACATGTGAGAAGATGAAGGTAGTTATCCACAAAAGAATAAAAAAATAAATAAATAAAAATGGCATCTTTAAATAAATCACCCCTTCATGGATCACAGCCTTGTTGTGGCAAAGGGGTTTCTGTAACTCAATGAATCTATGAGCTAGGCTGTGCAGGGCCACCCAAGATGGATGGGTCATAGTGAAGAGTTCTGACAAAACATGGCCCACTGGAAGAGGGAACGGCAAAACGACTCCAGTATTCTTTCTGTGAGAACCTCATGAACAGTATGATAAGACAAAAAAAAAAAAAAAAATGATACCAGAAGATGAGCCCCTCAAATTGGAAGGTGTCCAATAAGCTACAGGAGAAGAGCAGAGGGCAATTAGGGCAATTACTAACAGCTCTGGAAAGAATGAAGAGGCTGGGCCAAAGCAGAAATGACACTCGGTTGTGGATGTCTCAGTGGTGAAAGTAAAGTCTGGAGCTGTAAAGAACATTATTGCATAGGAACCCAGCATATTAGATTCATGAATCAAGGTAAATTAGATGTGGTCAAGCAGGAGATGGAAAGAGTGAACATTGACGTCTTAGGAATCATTGAACTAAATGGACAAGAAAGGGCAAATTTAATTCAGATGACCATTATAGCCACTATTGTGGGCAAGAATCTTTTAGAAGAAATGAAGCAGCCCTCATAATCAACAAAAGAGTCCAAAATGCAGTACTTGGGTACAATCTCAAAAATGATAGGATGATCTCAGTTCATTTCCAAGGCAAACCACTCAACATCACAGTAATCCAAGTTTATGCCCCAACCACTAACACTGAAGAAGTTGAACAGCTCTATGAAGACCTACAAGACCTTCTAGAACTAACACCAAAAAAAGGAAAAAAAAAAAAATGTCCTTTTCATTATAGGGAACTGGAATGCAAAAGTAGGAAGTCAAGAGATATCCGGAATAGCGATCAAGTTTAGCTTGGAATACCGAATGAAGCAGGGCAGAGACTAACAGAATTTTGTCACGAGAACACACTGGTCATAGCAAACACCTTTTCCAACAACACAAGAGATGACTCTACACATGGACATCATCAGATGGTCAACACTGAAGTCAGACTGATTGTATTTTTTGCAGCTGAAGATGGAGAAGCTCTACACAGTCAGTAAAAACAAGACCAGGAGCTGACTATGGCTCAGATCATGAATTCCTTATTAAATTCAGTCTTAAACTGAAGAAAACAGGGAAACTCACTAGGCCATTCAGGATAATCTAAATGAAATCCCTTTTGATTATACAGTGGAAGTGAAAAGTAGATTCAAGGGATTAGATCGGGTAGATAGAGAGCCCAAAGAACTATGGACAGAGGTTCACAGCACTGCAGAGTCAGTGACCAAAACCGTCCCCAAAAAAAAGAAATGCAAGAAGGCAAAGTGGTTGTCTGAGGAGGCTTCACACATGGCTGAGGAAAGAAGAGAAGTAAAAAAAGCAAGAGAAAAAGGGAAAGATATACCTAGCCGAATGTAGAGTTCCAGAGAACAGCAAGGAAAGATAAGAAGGCCTTCTTAAATGAACAATGCAAAGAAATAAAGGAAAACAACAGGATGGGAAAGACTAGAGATCTCTTCAATAAAATTGGAACTATCAAGGGAACTTTTCGAGCAGGGGTGGGTATGATAAAGGACAGCAATGGTATGGACCTAACAGAAGCTGAAGAGATTAAGAAAAGGTGGCAAGAATACACAGAAGAACTATACAAAAAATGTTAATGACCCAGATAACCACGATGGTGTGGTCACTCACCTAGGGCCTGACATCCTAGAGTCTGAAGTCAAATGGGCCTTAGGAAGCATTACTACAAAGAAGACTAATGGAGGTGATGGAATTCCAGCTGAGCTATTTCAAAATTCTAAGAGGTGATGCTGTTAAAGTGCTGCATTCCATATGTCAGCAAATTTGGAAAACTCAGCAGAGGTCACAGGACTGGAAAAGTTCAGTTTTCATTCCAACCCCAAAGAAGAGCAGTGCCAAAGAATGTGCAATTATGCTCATTTCACATGCTAGCAAGTTTATGCTCAAAATCCTTTAAGCAAGGTTTTAGAAGAACTTGAACTGAGAACTTCCAAATGTACAAGCTGGGTTTAGAAAAGGCAGAGGAACCAGAGATTAATTTGCTAACATTCACTGGATCATGGAGAAAGCAAGTGAATTCCAGGAAAACATCTACCTCTGCTTCACTGACTACACAAGCCTTTGACTCTGAGGAGCACCGCAAAGTGTGGAAAATTCTTAAAGAGATGGGAATTTCAGACCACCTTACTTACCTCCTGAGAAACCTGTCTGTGGGTCAAGAAGCAACAATTAGAACCTTACGTGGAACAACTGACTGGTTCAAAATTAGGAAAGGAGTACTTCAAGGGTGTGCATTGTAACTCTGCTTATTTAACTTATACGCAGAGTACATCATGCGCAATGCTAGGCTGAATGAATCACAAGCTGTAATCAAGAATTCTGGGAGAAATATCAACAACTTCAGATATGCAGAAAGTGAAGAGGATCTAAAGAGCCTCTTGATGAAGGTGAAAGAGGAGAGTTAAAAAGCTGGCTGAAAATTGAACATTCAAAAAACTAAGATCATGGTATCCAGTACCATCACTTCATGGCAAATAGGGAAAAAATGGAGGCAGTGACATTTAATTTTCTTTGGCTCTAAAGTCAAGGGGGATGGTGACCACAGCTATGAAATTAAAAGACTCTTGCTCCTTGAAAGAAAAACTATGATGAAACTAGACAGCAACTTAAAAAGCAGAGACATCACTTTGCCAACAAAAGTCCTCAACATCAAAGCTATTTCCCCCCCTCCCCCAGTAGTCATGTAGAGATGTGAGTTGGACCATAAAGAAGGCTGAGTGCTGAAGAATTGATGCTTTTGAATTGTGGTACTGGAGAAGATTCCTAGGAGTCCCTTGGATAGTAAAGAGATTAAACCAGTCAATCCTAAAGGAAATCAATCCTGAATCATTGGAAGGCCTTCAGTTTTGCTGAAGCTAAAACTCCAATACTTTGGGGCTTATATGCAGAGTACATTGTGTGCAATGATAGGCTGGATGAATCACAAGCTGTAATCAAGAATTCCAGGAGAAATATCAACAAATTCAGATATGCAGAAAGTGTAGAGCAACTAAAGAGCCTCTTGATGAGGCTGGTGCAAAGAGCTGACTCATTGGCAAAGACCCTGATGCTGGGAAAGATTGAAGGCAAATGGAGAAGGGGATGAGAGTATGAAATGGTTAGATAGTATCACTGACTCAATGGACAAGAATCTGAGCAAACTCTGGAAGACAGTGGAGGACAGAGGAGCCTGGCATACTGTAGCCCATGGGGTAGCAAAGGGTTGGGCATGACTTAGCGACTGAACAGCAAGATAAATTGATTGGATACAAGACAAAATATCTAATTCTGATACTTTAAGTTGGATCAGTGAATGATCAGTTAGTTCTAAAGTCATAAAGTGAATTTTGTGATGGTAGTTTTACTCTAGTCTTTATGTAATTCAATGTAAATAGAAGTGTATTAATTTTTCTGATAAATTCATCTGGCAGATTGGTCTTCAAATATTCAGTTCAGTTGAGTTCAGTCGCTTAGTCGCGTCCGAATCTTTGCAACCCCATGGACTGCAGCATGCCAGGCCTCCCTGTCCATCACCAACTCCCAGACTTTACTCAAACTCATGTCCATTGAGTCAGTGATGCCATCCAACCATCTCATTCTCTGTCATCCCCTTCTCCTCCTGCCTTCAGTATTTCCCAGCATCAGGTTCTTTTCAGATGAGTCAGTTCTTCGCATCAGGTGGCCAAAGTATTGGAGTTTCAGCTTCAACATCAGTCCTTCCAATGAACACTCAGGACTGATCTCCTTTAGGATGGACTGGTTGGATCTCCTTGCAGTCCAAGGGACTCTCAAGAATCTTTTCCAACACCACAGTTCAAAAGCATCAATTCTTCGGTGTTCACTTTTCTTTATAGTCCAACTCTCACATCCATACATGACTACTGGGAAAACCATAGACTTGACTAGACAGACCTTTGTTGGCAAAGTAATGTCTCTGCTTTTTAATATTCTGTATAGGTTGGTTATAATTTTTCTTCCAAGGAGTAAGTGTCTTTTAATCCTGACTTCAAATATTAGGGGTTTCTAACAGATTCAATGTATTCTAAGAAATGTGCATGTAATGGAAAGATCCTTATTTTTCACTCACACATATACATTACTCTTTCCTAAATCAGATTATGGAGCCCTTTGATCTTCCTATGAGGATTCCTTTTAATTTTAGGATATGTGAAAATAACTTTAAAATTTGTTTCTCTTTACTATCTCTTATATTAAATGACATCCAAGTTAATGCCAGCAAACATTTCTCCCCTTTCACAAATATATTTATTTATAAAAAATATTTAAGGTATATTTGTACTTACTAGTCTTTTTCAGATGTGTGACTCTTTTTAAAGAACTCTCCTTTTCCTTTTTTAAAAAGCTGTATGACATTTATCTTAGTATTCAGATGAATTAAAATTAATTATGTTTTGGAAATTAGAGGATTTAGAACATGGATTGAATGACTGAAGACATCTCTAGGTAGTAATTTCTAACTTGAATTATGGTTCTGATGGTTGAAAAGCAGCAGCTGATGTAAATTCAATATGTGAAAATTGGAGGAGGGAAGAGCATAAACAAATGCCAAATATATTCCAGAGTTGAGAAAAACATTATATATATAAAAGACATTGAGAAAACTTGTCATAAATCATGGAAATTCAGAAATCATAAATTAGGACAGTATTAAGATAGTATAAATGTTCAAACAATTCTGGCTATAGCTTGCACTAAATATACTGCATAATTCAAACTCTTGGAACTGTTGGCTGCAAATTCTGCAAACTTCTTTTACTTGAGAAAGAGGATAACAACAACAAGGACACCTCTTCCGGACAGGTAGAATCCTTGTGTTGTTCATGAGGGAAGGAAGATTATAGCTGTATAATGGTGGGAAATCTTCCAAATGAAGCAGAGATGACATTTTCTCTGATAAAAGGCTTATAGTTTTTAAAAGTGAACATTTCTGTTCTTCTTCACTGTTGTAAACTGACCTAAGTCCTTTTTCCCATTCAGCAAATGTCAGGGATCTTCTGATAAATATTCATAGTCTCTGGGGTTTAGAGGGAAGTGGGAACTATGCTTCCTTTCCTTTGTATCCTTAGTACCAGGTGGTAGGTATCAAAGAAGTCAAACATTGTTTAATGTACAAATATTAATAGCAAGAATGCTCGAAACAGTCTTATGACCTATTCAGTATGTTGGACAATATCTCTCTTGGTCTTAGGCTTTTTCACTGGCAATTTGCATGAAAGCTGACACCAAAGTGGACTCACGGACTCTTTGAAGACAAAACAGGCCAACTTTGCAGTGATGTCAAGTATATTCTCTGGGAATTTGGATGTAGGACTGTACTAGTTTGCATCACTACAATAACTCTACATGATAGACACAACTTAAAATGGCAATTTTGATGCAAAAATATATCTGTTTAGCTCAAGTTTCTGTGGCAGGTTGGGGTGAGGGATTTGGCTGATCTACACTGGGCTTGGGTGGGTGTGCCTGCTTGAAGCTATCACTTCTGCTAGGCATAGATCTTACCTGTGATATGACTTGATCTAGGACCCAAGCAAATGAAGTGTCCACCTGAGGGAAGCTCATGTTATGGAACAGCAGAGGCAGAAGAGGACAAGATTAACTGCACAAGTGTTTTTTAAACCTTTGGTTATATTACTCGCAGAAACATGCTATTGGCTAAAGCAAGTTCTGTGCCGTGTATATCCACATATGGATATAAGAAAACATGAAAAATCGGGGCCATTAAAAAAGTCTAGCACAAGGACTAACAGAGTTAACTTCAGATGCACACCCCACTTGCAAAATTCTTCTACCTAATCTTTTAACTTTTTATTTTATATTGGAGTATAGCTGATTATCAATATTATGATAGTTTCAAGAGGATAGCAAAAGAGCTCAGTGGTAAAGAATCCACCTGCCAAGGCAAGGAGATTCAGGGGACATGAGTTCAATCTCTGGGTTGGGAAGATTCCCCAAAGGAGGAAATGGCAACCTACTCCAGTATTCTTGCCTGGAGAATCCCATGGACAGAGAAGACTCGTGGGCTTACAGTCTATGGGGTTGCAAAGAGTTGGACACATGCACACATACACATGTATCCATTCTTCTCCGAACTTCCATCCCAGAAGCAGAGTTCCCTGTGCTATGCATAGGACCTTCTTGGTAATCCATTTTAAATATAGCCTTGTGTTGATCCCAAGCTCCCTGTATATACCTTCTCTCCATTTTCCGCCCCCCGCCCCACCCCCGGCAACCATACGTTTGCTCCCTATGTTTGTGAGTCTGTTTCTGTTTTGCAAAAAAGTTCATTCGTATCATTTCTTCTACCTAATCTTAAAATGAGACCTATACATATATCCTAATCAAACAGCTTTCTCAGAATATTACTATTTCATCAATAAAGATGTTGTTGCTTTAATATCCTCTTGCTAACTAACAAATACCTTGGTGTATATTTGCATAATGATATCTGAAATTTTAAAGAAAACTCTTTAAAGTATTGATTCCTACTTAAAGTACTTCAAGTGCTGTCAAAATAACCCTAGTGGTGTAGACACAATGCATCACATTATCAGCTTATATTACCACTCAGGCAAATTACCAGAGTCACACGTCTTTTAATGAAGCAGTACCTCCTGACTTTTGCAGGGCAGTTCTATCTATGTTCTGAAAAACTGATCCCTCTGATTTTAAATTATCTATGCTGGGTGAAAGAGAATTTTGCTTTTAAACTAACTTAAAATAACGTGGATTAAGCAGAATTGGAGGCTTGGTATCTGAAATTCCTCATCAAAAAGAGTTCATTCTCTTTTTTAACTCTCTTGGGCTTGGACACCTGATGTCACCAATTGTGAAGCGTGAACACTCTGACCCATTATCGACTGATTAAGAGCTAGCCTAGAAACAGCTAGAAAGTTTTTAAAAACCACTGGTAATGTCAGAGCTACATAAAATTTCTTCTAATAAGGAATTTACCCTGGAGGGAAACAGAATTACTATCTTGGCAAGTTAGACGGAGCTTGAAAAGACGAGGAGAGCAATCTCACAGAAATGAGGCAATTCTTCACTGCAATCATCAGGAAGGAGAAAACTGAGTAAGTTGAAAAAATAGTCACAAAAAAATTGCTCTCCTGATGTTTCTCAGTGCTGGTATTGGACGCCAAACATGCAGCCAGGCAAAGAAAGTTAATCACGTTTAAGGCTTGTAACAAAAGAATAAATCAGAGAGAAAACTTCAAATTAGAATCGAAATATAAATTTTCAGAAAAGAAATTAGAGAAAAATAAGAAAGTCGAACACAGGGGCAAAAGCCTATAAAATACTATTAAAATGAAAGCAGACACTTATCATATTTCTAAGTGTAAACACCTACCTGTAAGTTATTGATATAAAACTATGTACTAATACACTTTCCAGTGGCCAAAATGATGCTAATCTTATTAGAACAAGAAATGCTATAGACAAACTGTCTATTAGAATCCATGGTGTGTAGGTATGAACCACAAAATACTTGAGTTTCTTTGAGGAAAGAGATCTGGCAGTTATTATTTTTACCATTAAAAAATAAAGCTATGTGCAAAAGTGCTGGACAGTAAAGAAATCACTATAGTATATCTTCAAATGCAAAGTATGCTAAAATTTTTATTAGACTATCTAAGAGGTCAACTGGGTTAATAAAGAAAAAATATATTTTTAATATTCTTTTAATATCTATAGTTAAATAGTAATGTTTCCTTCTTTACTGCTGATTTTGAAAAGTTGTATCTTTTATTTTCTTGACAGTCTGTCAATTTTGTTGATATTTTCAAAGAAACAACTTTTAATTTTAATTCATTATTTTTTCTTTTGTTTTAAGTATTCTAATTCATTTATCTCCCCTATAGGTTTTATTATTTCATTATTTCTGCATGCTCTGGATTTAGCTGGATTCTTAGAGAGAGAGCATGCTGCTTTACTCACTCCATTATGCCAGAAGTAAATCTAGTTAAAGTAGAGATGCATCATTTTAGACCTTGTTAATCAGAATCCCTGAACGGGATTCCACTGAGTGTCTACTTCATAAAATTCCCGTGGTGAAACTGATGGTTACCAAGATTGAGATACAATTGTATTTGGCAGCTCTATGATTTTAGTTGAGCTTATATTAAACAATTATGTTCATATTCTAAAATAAGATAATCAAATTTAATTGGTAACCTAGGTGTAGAATCAATACAAAAGCCCCATACATATATATAATATAATATAAATATATATATACTGATATAACTTTTCAAATGATAAATAATACAATACCATGTCAGTTATCTAGCATGCTGTCTCTTCTGGACACATTTACATGTGAAGTCAAATTGTAATGGAAAGGTTTTTTGGCACAAGTAGATAATTAGGATAGAGAAAGCTAAGTGATAGCATATGGTTAATCTGATTAGTTATGAGAGCTTGATATCTCCTTCTCCTTTGAATGATTACACTTGACACAGTAAATTCAAATGTCCAAGGCAAACAGTCACGCTTCAATAGACAGTATTAGAAACATAGACAGTTCTTTCTTTTAAGTTATACCTACTCTAGATTTCCTTCAAATCTTTAATTAACAAGGTAAATTTAAGTGTGGAATTAGTTGTAGTTGCATGACTGGATTTTCATGTACACAGTCTTTTCATAGCACACATTTAAAATCTCTTCTATTGTAGGCTATTTCTATATGGAAACTCATAATTAAGAGAATGACATACTATCAAATGATATTAATATCAGAATAAAGAACATCTTTTTCACTGAATTTTAGCAACACTCTAGGTACAATATAGATAAAACATTGCTTTTTCCAATGCTGGATAAGGATCAAAATCATTTTGATGTTATAGTTTTATATCTAACAGAACACTTAAGGTACTATAAATTTGGGTAACCACTTGCTATGCATTATCTCACATTCATAACACATTTAATTTACTAATATAATTATTCATAATATTAGTAACATAATCATAAACAAGATGATTAAGGAAATAATTTTTGTTCAAATAGTAGAATTTTAAAAATTATACTCCAAATATAAAAGAGATGAAAAAATAACTTGTTTACCATACTTAAATATTTAAATGAGGTCTTACCAGAGTCAACTCAGTTGAATACCCTTTTCTGTTTTTATAGTTCCATGTAGAGTGGGAATCTACATGTCCAGACTCCTTGCCTTGAGCATATCACTTGTATTTGCATATTTCCTTTTTGATCATGTACACTAGTATATATGGCAAATACCAATTTACCATATAAAGTGGTAGCTTAGGAGTGAAAGGTGGAAAGACTCATGTAACCTTACAGGTATTTGACTTTGGTCTCCATTCAGATCAAAGGTCTCTCTCTAGCCTTTAGGCTGTCAAAGGCAGTGTTTGAGCTGGTCAGGTCTCAAATATTCATGAAGTTAGTGTGCACATTTACATAATTATTTGGAAAATTATTTGGAAACCGCATACACTTGTCTTTATCTTCTTTGTGATTTATTGGAAGAGAATTGGGCCTGAATTCTTTTGAATAACTGGCTCCATCCCTGTATTAGTCAGTTTGGACAGCTATAACAAAATACCATAGACTGGGTGACTTATAAACAAAAGGAACTTGTTTATGATTCTGGAGGCTGGCACATTAGATGTTGACACATTTAGAGTCTAACAAGAGTTCAGTTTCTGGTTCATAGATGACAGCCTTTTTGCTATGTTCTCACATAGCAGAAGGAACAAGCAAGTGCTCTGGGGTCTCTCTTGTAAAGACATGTATAGTAGCACATTTTGCCACTTCAAAATGTATCTCTTTGGCATGAAGATTAATTTAGGTTGATAATTTTCAAGAAACAGAAGACCGTTTATAACAATCCCCTACTTCACTTTGAATGTGTGGACCAGACGCAGGAATGCTCCTGTGACCATACCTAATGCCCAGAGTATAGATTCTGCTGAGAGTTGAGGAAAGAACAAAGTCATTGTCTTTGCACCAAAGAGATCAATTAAAACTGATTTTTATTTTTAAGCAAGAAACCCTTAGTGAGAGTGGAATTAAATGTGCTCTTGAAAAATAATTTTCGTATTTATTATGGTAAGAGTCTACAGAAGAGCTATTTTCACATGGGCCCAGATTTATTTATCCACGATTTCCCATTAGGAAAGCAAATTCGTTTCAACTAAATTATACATAAAGACAAATGCTTAAAGGACTCCAGAGAGAGCAATCCCAACAATAATTTCCAAGCAGCTTTCCCCAACATGACCCATGGTCTGTACCCTAGCAGGGTTTCACTTAGCTTGATTGTTGCTAAGCAACAAATAGGGGATAGAAGTTAAGCTTCTAGAATCACTTACACATTAATTGCAAGCCAGAAACATTAGAATAATGCAAGTTTCAGTAATGAAGGGTATTACATATGTTGTCACAGTATGCCTTTTTTCCTCTTCAAGAACAGAAAGACCTGTGGGCTACTTGTCATGGGGAAATGACATTTCATCAGCTTTTGGAGGAACTGAGGGAGTAGATTTTAAGAGAAACAATTAGGTGTTTTATAGCTATCTTTCCCTTTCTCAAAGGTTTTCTTTCCTAATTGCTATTGACTTTGCTTTCTTTGAACTACTCAAGCTAACAGTAGCAAAAGTAGGTGTTACATTGCCTAGTTAGGAAGTTGCTGAAGTGTTCTGATGATTGCATGATTAGTAATGATTTTTAAATGCAAGGAAATTAAAGACCATTAAAAGCAAAGAAATTAAAGACCGATTTTTATTCTCTAAAGTTAGAGATCTTTACCAGATTTTGATTTTCCCTTCTGGACAAAGGAATATTCTGAAATCACAGTACATCTCTATCCACATCTCTCAAGGTTCTTATACTACTATCTACGGTCACTCTCCTTTGTCAAGATGTGTGGCTGTATGATTTTCCTTTCTTTCTAAATGGAAAACTTGGGGACATGTGTTAGCTTAAGCTTGTCCTATGGTAGCATGCCAATATTTGGCCAATAAAATACACTATGGAAAATCTGAAATAGTGTCAGCAGTGAGCTTGCAAAAGACTTGTTTACTGAGACTAGAAAGTTTACTGTGCAATGTGGGTTTCTCAATCAGCAAAGATTAGATATGAATTATTTTGTTGTTGTTGTTGTTTAGTCGATAAGTTGTGTCTGATTCTTTTGCAATACCATAGACTGCAGCCCACCAGGCTTCTTTGACCATGGGATTTCCCAGGCAAGAATATTGAAGTGGGTTTCCTTCATTTTCTTCTGCAGGGGATCTTCCTAACACAGGGATCGAACCAGTGTCTCCTGCATTGGCAGGCAGATTCTTCACACTCAGCTACCAGGTAGCTGTACTAAATACAGATTATATGAAGTACAGACTGTAGCTGTACTATAGTCTATCAACTGAAGTCATTTAAGATACATGTCATATTAAGGACATATTCAACCTTCACACATTTAGAAATCCTGTGGGAAACATATTCAGTATACTGAAAAGAATATGGACTAAACTTTTAGATAAATAGAAGTTTGATTTCAAGCCCTGGTACTTGATATCTGTGTGACCATGCCGAATACTTCCCTGTTTCTTGGGCTTACTCACATATAAAATGGGGCAGGTGGTTTGTAACTTAACTCCAAGGGTAACTGTATGACCCTTATAGAGATTCCTGACCAGCCACACTTACATTTCTTTACTGCCCTTTCATCTTTGTTGGCCAATTCCTTCTTTTGATTATCCATAGTTATACAATGTTACATGAATCCCTCACTAGGAGACAAGGCCTTTCCTATCAAATATGAATAAATAACAAAGCTTTGCTACTAATATGTGAAGTTAAAATAAAATGTACTGTGATCGATCACCAACAAATACTGAAAAAACTAATGTGATCTATCACTCAATTGTGCAACTATTATTTATAAAGAAATTTGTTTACTGAAGAGTTAGCAATGAAGTTTTTATTTTATGCTTTTACTCACTGTGTCCCTACCCTAACCTTGCCCTTGGCATCTGAAATTTGAATCACTTTATTGTGAGACCAGTATTATTTAGCTAAACCTTGCCTTTTGAAAATGAATGTATACTAAGGACAGGGAAGCCTGGCTTGCTGCAGTCCATGGAGTGGCAAAGAGTTGGACACAACTTGGCGACTGAACAACAGCGAGAAACAAGGACTATTGTATATGTGTACACCTCTTTCCTTTTATCCATAAGAGAGAGTGGACTTCATCTGTTTTATTCTCTGTTACTTTCCTAGCACTCAGAACAATGCTCAATGCATAATGTGGAGTAAAAGAAAGAATGAATGTTATCGCATGCCACAAGTGCTGATCACAGAGCCAAGAATGTGTAACAATTACCCACCAAAAGCTGAATTTCTTAGTATTTGCTTAGCGCCTCTGGTTCTAAGAAGAGGTAGATTTGTCAAAATGAATTAAGCACTCAGTGTGTGGATCTGGCACAGTATAATTTTGAGAAGATAGAATTTAGTTCCCTGAAATAGGCTTTGTGCTTTAGAGCCATAGAAATCTAAGTTCCACCCCTGGCTTTGGTATTTCACATCAGGTAAGTTATTTAAACACTCTAGGCTTAAGGTTCTTTATCTGTGTCATTGCAGTAAGTATCCCTACTCACCTAATTAAAGTTTCTGAGGCTTCAGAGAGATTATATATGCCAAGTGCTTAGCCCAGTGCCTGGCACTTAGTAGGCACACAAGATATTTCGGTACTGTTTAAGTTTGTAGCCAATAAGGAAAAACAAAACACTTTTTAAAAAGATTTAATGAATCAAACATAATGAATCAACATGTGGATGACTAAAATATATTATAAGTATACTCAGCTGCAGCTATATGTTGTATTTTTTAATTCAGAATGGAATAGACTTCCTGTTGAAAATCAACTCTGAAATCGAATAAATTCCACTTTCTTTTCTTAGAGGAAACTGTTGTAAACATTCACAAAGTAGGAGTCTATAGATGCTGACAGAGAGATCAGAGCTATGTGTAAGGTTAAACTGAGAACTAAAGTCAAATAAAGGGCTATTCTATAACCAAAGCTAGTTACATAGATTCAGTGTATTATTTAGTTTTCAAAATATGTCAGATTCTTAGTATACAGTCTTTGTTTCTCCATTTGTGAAATGGAGATATGAAAGAAACTTACCTTATTTCATTGGTTATCAGAAGGGTCAAATGAGATAACACATTTACATTATTTATTTTGAATCCTGGACATAGTCAGAATTCAATAAATCTTAACTGATCATTATATTGTTTTGCTCATATAAATTAATCTTAATCCCTGAAAATTCTTTATTACTATGCATTTTATCATTGTATCTTTTTTTTTTCATTAATGTTTTTTTCTTCACTTTCTCATTATAGGATTAATGTGACAGTCCTCCTCTGATTTCCCTGTCCTCAGTTGCTCCCTCACTTACTTTTTTGCTGAAGTTTTGAATCATTTTTCATTATATATGAGAAAAACCCAAACACCAAGCTCTCCCAATTAGTGCTTATAAACTTTCCAATTAGTATTCCCCATACTCTTCATATTTCAGTCAAATAAATATACTTTTGTTTTTCTATTTTACTCCACACATAATTTTTTTACCCGCTATGGACTGACAGAAAGTTTTCTCTGTGTACCCTCTCTGATTCACAGCTGTCTGTTGATGGGCGTTGTGAGATTGCCTCTTAATTCAGGAAGACGAAACAGCCACAGATCAGTAATGTATGCCATGGACTCTGGAGTGGGGACAGACTCTCAGAGATATCTGTCATTTCTGACATGTGTCATTCCCCCTAATAAGACATTCTTACGTGGCTTTCTGTAAGTTCTAACTTTTTCAGAGACTCAGCTCAAGTCCTACCTCTTCTATAATTATCCCATTATCCCATCTATCCTAGTCCAGAATAATCACTGCCTTTTCACATAGAATTTACAACATGAATCCCTTCCTTGGCACTAACATATGCTATTGATATGGTTGCTCATGGCTTCAACCTAAAGGTTGCATGATATCAACTATATTGTGACTCTTTCTAGAATAGGTAATTCTGCATACATTGATCAATTATAATTTTTACTAATCAATCATAACAATAGCTTAGCTTTTTATTATCTTATCATTTTATATACTGTATCCCAGTAAGGCTTAGTTATTCATGGCCTTATTGGCATCAAGTGTTAATATTGTGATATTTACTGACTTCAGTAGAAAGCTTATGCTCACCAATTTTATTTTTATACTGGGTGTTATTCAAATCATAGACATGGACTTAGAAAATGCTACTGTGTTTTACAAATTCAGTATATTTTTCTGAGTCCAGACTTTTCTGCTAATAGTTACAATCCAGTTAAATTAAGTAATAGAGTAAATATTAAGAATGTTTATGAAAAAGTAACTATGGATCCCATGTTAGAGAAAATCAGGGTATAGTATTACCCCTAGAATATTGAAAACATAGAGGGAGGCTTTTGATTTTCAGAGTAAATTATGATGTGGATGTAAAGACATCCAACTTTACCTCTCTGATCTTCCTTTGTTCTCCAGACCTCCTCAAAGTGGTCCAGAGATAAAGTGTTGAGATTACTCACATGAGAGTTTAAACCTAGCTGCAACATTTACTAATAGCTTGATCTTGAACAAACTACTTAATTTATTTGGACTCCGGTCTTTACAGAATGGGAAAATGACATAAGATCCCTTTCATGTAATGAGGATTCAGCAAATGGTAAAGTAAAAGTTATACTTGGCAGTTGTAACAATACCATTGCTGACTTATAATGGATGCATCTATCACTTTAAGTATTATTTGAGTTTTAATATCATTTTAAAATATTTTAATGACTGGAAATACAAGGTCTTCTGCTGTGAAAAAGAAATTTAAAAATTTAAATAAAACATTAGTAATTGACTATGCCAAGCCTTTGACTGTGGATCACAGTAAACTGTGGAAAATTCTGAAAGAGATGGGAATACCAGACCACCTGACCTGCCTCTTGAGAAACCTGTATGCAGGTCAGGAAGCAACAGTTAGAACTGGACATGGAACAACAGACTGGTTCCAAATAGGAAAAGGAGTACATCAAGGCTGTATATTGTCACCCTGCTTATTTAACTTCTATGCAGAGTACATCATGAGAAATACTGGGCTGGATGAAGCACAAGCTGGAATCAAGATTGCTGGGAGAAATATCAATAACCTGATACGCAGATGACACCACCCTTATAGCAGAAAGTGAAGAAGAACTAAAGAGCCTCTTGATGAAGGTGAAAGAGGAGAGTGAAAAGTTGGCTTAAAGCTCAACATTCAGAAAACTAAGATCATGGCATCCAGTACCATCACTTCATGGCAAATAGATGGGGAAACAATGGAAACAGTGGCTGACTTTATTTTGGAGGGCTCCAAAATCACTGCAGATGGTGATTGCAGCCATGAAAGTAAAAGACGCTTACTCCTTGGAAGGAAAGTTATGACCAACCTAGACAGCATATTATTAAAAAGCAGAGACATTATTTTGCCAACAAAGGTCCGTCTAGTCAAGGCTATGGTTTTTCCAGTAGTCATGTAGGGATGTGAGAGTTGGACTGTGAAAAAAGTTGAGCTCCGAAGAATTGATGCTTTTGAACTGTGGTGTTGGAGAAGACTCTTGAGAGTCCCTTGGACTGCAAGGAGATCCAACCAGTCCATCCTAAAGGAGATCAGTCCTGGGTGTTCATTGGAAGGACTGATGTTGAAGCTGAAACGCCAATATTTTGGCCACCTGATGCGAAGAGCTGACTCATTTGAAAAGACCCTGATGTTGGGAAAGATTGAAGGCAGGAGGAAAAGGGTCGACAGAGGATGAGATGTTTGGATGGCATCACTGACTCAATGGACATAGGTTTGGGTAAAGTCTGGGAGTTGGTGATGGACAGGGAGGCCTGGCATGCTGCGGTTCATGGAGCCACAAAGAATTGGACAAGATTGAGCAACTGAGCTGAACTGAACTGAATTGAATTTATCACTGTTTTATTACATATCTATAATATGACCATTTCTTTAATAAGAAATCAGGAGGTTTAATTTTATAAAATCTACTAATAAACTTTATATTTGTATCAGTTGTTTTATATTGCTAATATAGTTTATATAGATATATATTTTAATATAGTCATTTATGTTTAGTATATGTATTTATTTTTATTTATATCATTGCTGCATAACAAGTCACTCCAAATCTTAGTTGCCCAAAATGACAACCATTGACTATTCCTCTTGAGTCCTTGAGTCAGCTGGTCATTGCTCTAGCTCTGGGCCAGGCTTGCCTAACTCTGACTAGACTCACGCATGCCTCTTTGGTTAGCCAGCAGCTGATAATGGATACTCAATGAGTAGTTGGCTTTTTTTGGCTCAGACAAGATCCATTATTCACCAGCCTAGCCCAGACGTGTTCAGACTGTGGTGGCCAAGTTTCAAGAGGAAGAATGGAAAAAGGCAAACTCTTTGGAGGCATAGGCTCAGAATTGAAGAATATTGTCTTTTCCCTGTTCTGTTGGACAAGGTAAGACATATAAACAAGAAATTCAAAGTAGAGAGAAACTGACTCATCTTCTTACTGGCAGGAGCTTCAAAAGCATGTTGTAAAGAGCTGTAAATGCAGGGAGAGGTGAAGAATTGTTTAGTGAAATGGGAACCCACTCTAGTGGGTTCTTGTATTCTTGTCTGGAGAATTCCATGGACAGAGGAGCCTGGTGGCCTACAGTCCATGGGGTTGTAAAGGGTCAGGCATGACTAAGCAGCTAACACAATGTTAAATATTAACACCATAAAGGAGAAAAATAACTGTAGAATCATATCAATTATAACTGGTGCAAGATCATTATATTCAAGAAATACGATACAAATTTTATGTAAAAGAGAAAAAGAAGGACATCTCCTGAACTTGATAAAGAAAATCTTTAGAAACCTAAAGGTGTTGTTTTTGGTTATCAAAAGCTGTAGTCAATATTTGTGTTAGTTTCCTAGGTTTAGCTCAACAAAGTACCACAAGTTAGGTGGCTTGAAAGAACAAAATTTATTTCCTCACAGTTCTGCAACTAGAAGTCTAAAATAAAAGTGTCAGTAGGGTTGGATTCTACAGGAAGCTCTGAGGGAGAATGCTTCATGATTTTCTTCTAGTTTCTGGAGATTTCACATTGTCTGCCATCCCCTGACTTGTAAAATTCCAATCTCTGACTCTGTCTTCACAAGGTGCTTCCCCTTCAGCCTCTATCTTTGTGTCTCCTTCTCTTCTTTTTATAAGGACACCAAGGATGTGACTTAAGGCCCTATCCTACTCCTGTATGACCTCATCTTAACTAGTTATCTCTACAATCTATTTCCAAATGAAGTCACATTCTGAGGTTCTGGGAAGGGCTCAAAATTATGTGGACACCCTCCAACCAGGGGCCTTCTTGGTGGCTCAGACTGTAAAGAATGCCTGCAATGCAGGAGACCTGGGTTCAATCCCTAGGTCAGGAAGATCCCCTGGAGAAGGGAATGGCTACCCACTCCAGTATTCTTACCTGGAGAATCCCATGGACAGAGGAGCCTGGTTGGCAACAGTGCATGAGGTTGCAAAAAGCCAGACACAACTGAACAACTCACAATTTCACTTTCACATCTAACCCAGTATGATATTATTGCAGTGGACATAGATTATTCAACTACTTTTCTGAATATTTATGTTAATTATTTTAGATGAGATAAAGAAATAAGATAAAGAACCAAAGATTTGGAAAGGAGAGCAAATATCCTTATTAATAGTTAATAGGGTTGTATATCAGGAAAACCCAATTGATTCAGTTACAAATTATTGTAATTAAGATGATAGTCTATCAGGATGGCTGACTTCCAGGCAAAATGCTGATGCAAACTAGTAAGAAAATATAGTGTGGGAAAAAGAGACCACTCACACAGAGAAGCATCAAAACAGAAAGAAAATAATTATTTAAGTCATATATGAGGAGGAAGCATGTAACATGGCTTTTAAAGGTAAAAACCCTGTATAGTGTGACAGAACATTTTCTGAGGAGAAAGTAATACTGTAAGAATGTTAAGTACACTAACCAAAATGTTCATATGGAAGAATTGTTAGTATAGCTAAAAGGTTTTGAAAACAAGATACAATTAGGTCAGACCTGCTTTAACTGGTGTCAAAATGATTATAAATATCTAAAGATAAAAGAAATAAGACTCTGATTTAGAAAAAGATATAAATCAATGGAATAAAATAATAAGTTCAGAAACAGGACCAAGGATGTAGAAATTTTGGAATGGTATATGTAGTATTTCAAATCATTTGAAAATATTTGTTTTCTGACAGATATGGGCAATTGATTACCGATTTTAGGAAACATAAATTAAGGCCCCTTCATTCAAAATTGTAAAGATTTTAACATTATAATACAACAAAACCACTAGAAGAAAAGATATTTGTATTATCTTGCAGTAGATCATTTTCATCCAGTTGCAAAATCTAGAAATCGTAAACAAATGATTGGCATTTTAGACTGCACAAAATGTCTGAAAGGTCTTTATAGACAAAAACATCATAAATAAATGTAAAAAACAAATTAAAGTATAAAGGAAAACATTTAGCAACACATATAACAGACTGTGATCCTTTAAACTGGTAAGGAAAAAGACATAGTCTAACAGAAAATAGAAAAGACATATGAATGATTAATCATAGGGAAAAAAAAGCAAATGGCCCATAGTCTGCCACAAAAATGTTCAAACTCACTATTCATCAATTGAATTGAATTGATGAGATTTTTTAAATTATTAGTTTAATAAAATTTGAAAGACTGACAACATGCCTGATGATAAGAGCATAGGAAATAGGTATACACGTAAATGAGATAAAACAGTGGTTAAAAGCTAGGCCCCCAAAGCTAGACTTCCTGGGTTCAAATCTCAGTAGTGTTGCTTACTGTGTAATCAGGGACCAGTTACCTGATCGCCCTTAACCTTTGTTCTCTCATGTGGAAAGAAATAAAAATAACAATAATACGTAACTACCTGACTGGGATTTTGGGGACAGGGGAGTAACAAGCTAATATATACAAAAATTGCCTGGCACAGAATAAATGTTCATTGGCTATAGCTGTAAATGTACATGTGAGAGGAACATGGTATACTACTTTAGAAGGACAATTTGTGTGTGCATATAAAATACAATACTCACATGAAAATGAGTACTCATATGAAAAGGTATTATTAAAGGTAGCTCAGAATGTAATTACAAATAAAAAGTATACATTTTTACATGGAAATTGGATAATTACATTTACATCATTATCTTATTTAATCTTAAAAAAAGCTTATATTTTTGTATGCATATATACAGAGAAATGTATCATCAGAGAATATTTCCATAAGCATCTAGCATAATTTTAGCAGGATACTATAATGACTCTCCAATCTTCAATCATAAAATTACAGGGAAGATATCTAAGGGGCTATATCGATTTCCTAAACTCTCAGCTGAGCACTGTGTTTGGAGGAACAGAGGCTCTTACTGGCTCAGCATGGGCCACATATTCAGGCCTATGTATAGAAAATGGGAAACCCTCATGGCTTGAGTGAAAAGTTTAATTCTTTAAAACTTGGGGAACTATTGACAGAAAAATGGCGAAATGGTTTTGTGAAGCTAAGGAAAAAAGGTGACTACCACATTTTCTATTTTTATGAATTTCCACATATGTGCGTGTACTTATGTCACACATTCTCTCTCTCATACACACAGACGCACAAACACACACATCACTGTTACCATGTATCTTTCTCTGTTTAGTTAATAATAGATGATTGACTTTTTTGTATTTAATTGCAAGAGCAACCTATGTTCATTAAGGCCTTTCCTTGTTAAGGTTTTCCGACTTATTTGTTAAGTTGTGAAGTTGGTCCGGAACTATTCCATATTTGAATAAAGAGTTTGAGTTTGCATCTGATAACTGAAATGGCAATTTTTTTGTGTGTGGTGAGGAAATGGATAAATGTGAAATAGATGATGGGGTAATTTTTATGGATACACTTTCATGGTTCAGTTAAACCATATCTAAA
This sequence comes from Cervus canadensis, assembly GCF_019320065.1. Lineage (NCBI taxonomy): Eukaryota > Metazoa > Chordata > Mammalia > Artiodactyla > Cervidae > Cervus > Cervus canadensis. The sequence goes on along the minus strand of NC_057397.1, from coordinate 51,331,192 downwards.
TGGGCTTGTAAAAGTGATGTTTAGGACATTTTCTACTTCCAGGTTAAAATTTACAATGATATTTTGTCATAAGAAGATACTTTTATAATCCTTCACATTTCTTTTTGAACAAAAGCTAATAAATGCTAGACACAAGAAGAATAGATTGAATGGAGTCAAGACTGGGGACAATAGGCCAGTTAGAAGCCTATTTTAGTAGTAAGAGTATTTCAACAAGGCAGAGGAAACAGAAATAAATAAGACAAAATAAATTAAAGAAAATTACAGAAGGATTACCCCTATGTCCATGTCTACCTTTTTAGATGCAAAGGGTGATGAAATGAAGGAATTCAGATTTACTCAAAGCATTAAAAGATCATATTAGGGAGGAGAGAATTAAGTTTCCAAATCTTGACTTTGAGGTATTTGTGAAATATATAAGTGAAAATTCCCAGTTAATTTAAGGGTTTGAGACTCAATATTCATTCCCTCACACTCATCAATCATTGTTTATTTAGCTTCCTTGTTGTGTGTGTAAGGCACTGTTAATAGGTTTGAAGGTTATAATTGAAGAGGTGAAGAGAACAGTCTTTGCTCTCATGAATCTTAGAACCTAGGATGGAAATACACAATAATCAAGGAGACAAATGAATACACAACATGATTTCAGTTAGTGAGATGTAATGTGAAGAAAACAGATTTGAATCTAGACAAGAGATTCTTTTAATAGGGTGTTTAGCCTCTGAAGTGACATTTAAACACAGACCTCCAATATGAGAATTAATCTTGTCACATTAGCTAAGGGAAAAGAAAATTTAAGGTAGTGGCAAGTTGTCAACATTGTCAAAACCCACAGAGTGTAATAATATAAAGATATAAAAATGTCCTTTGGATCTAGCTATCTGGAGGCTATTGGTGACCTAAATGAGAGTAGTTTCAGTAGTTAAAGGAACAGATGTTAGATTGAAGAAGGAAGGCATGTATGGCTTAAAAAAAATAGAGGTAGCACAAGATAATTTTTAAAAGAAAACTTGGCTGTCAAGGGACAGAGAGAAGTAGTACAGATGCCAGGATCTGGGGATGCCAGGAAAGAAATTTGTAAATGTTTCCAATTATATTTTCTCATGAATTTACAGAGTGAATAAATCTAACCAACTTTCATTAGAAGATAAAATTTAGTTCATTGATAAAATGACTTATCATTTTAGGGGTGGGTAATAGCATTTCTTAGTAATTTCATAATAGAAAATAGTAGAATGAAATTAATTTCATTAATTTCATAGTAGAACAAGATGGACAAAAGCTGAGGTGCGCCATGGTGCCTAAAGTACAGAGTTGAAATCTAGTCACTGATAGATTACATGAGAACAGCTTGGAAGTAGGACTATTTTCAAAGGATTTCTAAATTTAAAGGATGGGTGTTTTTCCTTGAGCCATTGTTTTCATGATGAGAGGTATTTTAAATTTTTTCCTTTGAAGAATGGTGAAAATATTTGCTTTTTCTGATTCAATATATCTGGGAACAAGTCTTGGAAAGGATGTTACCCTTTTATTAATAAACATGCAGATATACCTCTAAAACAAGCTGAAAATCTAAGTATAATTTGGTCTAATAATTTTAGCCCCACCATATTATTCCCTTCTTGAATGTAGAAGAAATTCTCATTATTCCAAGCAGCACTTAAAATACATTGTTAAATGATGTCAACAGCCATTATTTTTCTTATCCTCAGTGGTTGTTCCTTTATTTTACGTCAGTGATGCCATTTCTGATTTTTAAAATAAGACTTTTTATATTTTTTTTAAAAAAGCTTTTATCAAGAAAACCCCTGGTGCTAAAAATTAAATGTCTCCAGGAGTGTTTTGTGTCATTAGAATATGAACTAATGATTAACTATCAGATTGGGTCTCTACCTAGAAACTGCTCAGGAGACCCAGATTTTAATTGACTGCAGCAAGTAAAACAGGGCTGTGTTTGCTATGCTAGGCAACTGTCAAGTCTCAAAGAAGTCTCTGAGCATTTTTCATAACCAATTAATATATGACACCTTAAATAACAAGGACTGGCTATTCTTTATTAGAAACTAGGGCAGGGTTGTTAAATGAAAAAAATGTTAGAAATACCTGCAGTCAGACAATTGTATTTCATTGCAGAATTCCTGCAATTATTTCGAAAGGAAACAGAGGTGACCCTAAGATTTTCTACAAACTTCCTTCACAATTTACATTTACTTTCAGTAAGAACAATGTCAACATCATGTGCATAGATAGTTACTGAAAATCTTCTGACATGATGATAGTTTATCTGGTGAATAACAAATAAATCTGTGTTAGCTTTTGATCTGTCCAACCATTACTAACTTCTTTACAGACTAAACCATTTTTTAATCTGCATAGTAGGAGATGTTGAGCTGGCACCATAGCCTTTCCAGGGAAGCAGGCATATATAAATCACTGCTTTTTCTACCGTTTGTGTAACAGGGAGTAAAGGACATGGAAAAGCTATATTTATTCCTTACCATAAATTCAGACTCTATTCCCAACAGACTTTGTATTTTCTCTCCTCTAAAAGGTTATTTGAACACTGATTGTTTCAGCATTAGAACATATTCCTTATAGCCAAAAAATTATCTAATTGTTGATTGGGTATATGAACTCCCACAAATTCTGTATATTAGAAACTCTGTAGCCTACCTATATTATTAGTTGTGATAAACTTGAATTGAAAGAGAAATCATGTATTGGATAAAGAAAGAGGACAAAGAACTGTTGTTATTCAGTCACTAAGTTCTGTCTGACTCTGCAACCTCATGGATTGCAGGCAGCACACCAGACTTCCCTGTCACTGTCTCCCAGAGCTTGCTCAAACTCCTGTCAACTGAGTCGGTGAAGTCATTCAACCATCTCATTCTTTGTTGCCCCCTTCTCCTCCTGCCCTCAATTTTTCCCAGAATAAGAGTGTTTTCCAATGAGTTAGCTCTTCGCATCAGGTGGCCAAAATATTGGAGAAAGTATTTTGGATAAAGAAAGTATTTTGAATGAAGAAAGAGGAGGAAGAATAAATTATTTTATTTGATTTTACTGAGTCCAAGTTTGGTATTTTGCAAAAATTTGCAAGGGCTTGCTTAATCACACCCCAAAATTCTACTGCTTCTCCAACTTTATGATATATCATTGTCCAATCCTCAAAATTTCTCAGAAAGGGGAACAAAGTGGTTATGAAATTACCAGATGGCAAAAATCAATGGAGAAAGTTAGGAGTCTTAAAGTAAAAGTGAAGAAGAGAATAAAGATTGTAATTTGGGAACACCCCTTTTTCTGAACCCTAAGGAATAAATTCTGCCTTTGACTAAAATTCTATCCACAAGATAGTACCAACATCTATATAGTGGGAATTGAAAGAGTTGCAAGACATTTTTATATTTTGGAACAATTAGAAGAGTCAACCATAAAACAGGATTGCAAAGTCCACTTCATACAGTATTTGGAAGAAAACAGTATGAATAGATTTGAGAATTAAAACTCAATAAATAAACATTGTCTCTCGTCCATGAAAAATATTTAGTTGTAGATTTCTAGCAAGATTAAGAACATATAGAAAAATGAAGTGAAAAAATGGAGAGAAGATCCTTGGAATACTTGTGGGAGAATCTTTATGAAATCTTTAATGAAAGCTTCCATTAAAATTATATGCACATTCAAGTGTCAACGTCTTTATATGAGAATTAAAAGATTCACACATAACATTATTAGATTTGAGATCAATATATAAATCGTACTAGTATGAAGCTGAGTCAAATGAGATCCCATATTTGACCAGTTTGCTTGGCCTTATCTCTATGCACGTGCTAAGATTCATCACTCCTGCCATTGCTACTTTAATTCCATTTTCTTTGACAAATACATTTAAGCCCTGTAAGAGCTGCATGTGTTTCCCCCCAGATTCATCTGTGGAAGGTCTCACTCTGTATGTGATGGTGTTAGGAGGCAGGGCCTTTGAGAGGTAATTCAGTTCAGATGAGGCCATGAGGGTGGAGCCCTTATCCTTGGAAGAAGAGACACCAGCGCTCTCTCTCTCCACCATATGAGGGTGTAGCAAGCAGTCAGTTTTCTGAAAGCCAGGAAGACGTTCCCCAGCAGAATCCAAGTGTGCTGGTACCCTGATGTCAGACTTCCCAGCCTCCAGAACTATGAAAAAATAAATGTCTACTGTTAAGTCACTCAGTATATGATATTTTGTTATGGCAACCTGCGATGACTAAGAAAAGCACCTACTTTATGTCCCCCAATTTGCAAAGCACGGAAGTTTAAAAATGAGTGAGATAGATAGGATCCTTGCCCTGAAAAGAGTCACTGTATTCTTGTATAGCTTGAGTAGTATGAAATAAATGTGGAGCTATCAGAGTGATGCTGTCAGCTATATTTACACGCTAACTTGAAAGAAATCAGATTCTGTATTTATTGGAAAATATCTACATCCTGCACTAAATCTAGTGACATATTGTTGTGTTTCTCCGTGTGTGTATTAAACTGTGTCAGTCTTTCGATTTCACAGTCCAGAAGAGATGAAAACATAGAAAAAAGCTCCACTACAGTCTAGTGGTGTCTAATAAGAAAACTTATTTTCCTGACACTGACATTAATGGAGATATTTTATCTTGGTACAGAAAGAACCCTAAAAGAACTGGCACTATCTTCAATAAAATATCCTATGACTTGAGATACTTACTGTAAATGTGGAGTCAAATAGAGAGCATAAGACAAAGCAAAAAAAGGAGAAGAAGAAAAATAAGAGAAATTTTTCTGCGGTTCAGAAAAATGTTACTGTATATCAGAGAAACCTATTTGATAAATAGTTAAATCTGTGAAATTAGAAATTTGATTGGCATTTAATCTCTTCCTTCAGACTTCATATTTAGAGCTAAGCTAAAATTCACTATTACTGAGAAATGTCTTCTTGTATCTTAAAGTAATATGTAATTGGAAAAATCAGAATGCCTTATAAATTATAAAGCAAACTAAAAGAAGGATTTTAAAGATAAAAATTTGCAAACAGAAATGTGATGACAAATGATTTTGATGCTCAAGGTGTTTTTCACATTTTTCTTTTTTACCTCTTTGTCTTGCATGTTGTTTATTTTACAGTATCTATATATTGGTTTTGTGTCAATATCTTTCTAATTATCACTTATCTTCAATGCAGGAAATTTTATTGTGGGATGGAGTTGGGGTAGCAAGTCTCCAAATTATTTTGGTTGGCTCAAATCCCTCTCACATAACTTGTATTTCCTTCCCATGGGCACATTCTCACCCCTACCCCCAAATTCCACCTCCAACACTCCTACCAAGATTTTGAACTCTGATAAGGCTATCAGCAGCTTTCTCTATGAAGCATTGCAGGCCAGAAGAGAGTGGCAAGATATATTCAAATTCTGAAAGGGAACAATCTGCACCCTAGGATACTCTCCCCAGCAAGATAATCATTTAAAATAAAGAATTTCTCAGACAAGCAAAAACTAAAAGAATACAGCAATACTAAGCCTAACCTAAAAGAAATATTGAAAGGACTTCTTTAAATAGAAAAGAAGTAAGAATTTATAGGGAAGAGAAAATCAATTGTCCAATCAATTGGACAATATAATTGGATCACTTAAATAACACAGATTAAAAAAAAAAATTCTGTGAAAGTGATGATAACCATGTGTGTGTATGCTCAGTTGCTCAGTTCTGTCTGACTCTTTGCAGTCCTATGGACTGCAGCCTGCTAGGCTCTTCTGTCCATGGGATTCTCCAGGCAAGAATACTGGAGTGAGTTGCCATGCCCTCCTCCAGAGGATCTTCCCCACCCAGGATCAAACCCTTGTCTCTTAAGTCACCTGCATTTGCAGCTGAGTTCTTTACCACTAATGCCACCTGGAAAACCCTGGATATTCCTTACACCTAGCAAATTTATGAGCCTGACTGAGGAAAATTCACTGCATCTCTGTGTTTTTTTTACTGACATAGCCATTGTTTTTGGTGAGGCTCCAAAATGGGACCGCTGACTTGTTTTAGTTTTTGATCCTTAGGTAAACTTTATTCCCTTTACTACTTCCTTCCCTAGTTAACTTGCTGTTCCCTCCTATGATTGGCATTGCTTATTCTACCTCCTAGCAAGAGCAGAAGCATATTTTTTTCAGAAGTAGGGGAAGGAAAAATTAGGGTCTCCAGCAGAGGGGTTGACATTTCTAGAGAAGCAATTCTTCCGTTTTCTACATACCTCTTTCCTTCCTAAGCTACTGCATAAACTTCTTTTATAGAGAAGGCCTGGAAAGTGAAGTCACATCCAACTCTTTGGGACTCCATGGACTGTAGCCCACCAGGCTCCTCAGTCCATGGAATTCTCCAGCAAGAGTACTGAAGTGGGTTGCCACTTCCTTCTCCAGGGGATCTTCCCGACCCAGGGATCGAACCCGGGTCTCCTGCATTGCAAGGCAGATGCTTTACCATCTGAGCCACAGGGAAGGCCTGGGGTTGAGGTAAAAAACAATGGTTAATGAATAAGTGTTCTTATATCTTCAAACTTTCTATAACAGTCAAGATACTTGGCTAGGCCTCTGTACTCAGAGGATCTCTAGGGTAGAGTCTAAGATGAATATATATATTCACACACACATGCATTGTGTATATGAAAAAGTACAACTTGAATAAAGAAAGTTCAACATGATTATTGCAACTCTAGCTTCCCAGAAAAAAATTTATTTCAGTTGCCCATGAATGGTAAAGATTTTATAGTTTTATATTTAATACCTTCAGAGTATGCAGATATTAAAAAAAAAACTCCCAAGCAAAAAATATATTTTATTTAGTCCTTAAAAATTAAAGGGAATAAATATCATACAATGTCTGCTCCAAGATCACAATAGAATTAAACTAGAAATCAATACAGAAAGAAAACTGTAAAACTCTCAAATACGTGAATATTAAACAACACATCTCTAAAAAAAAATCACGTAAGTCAAAGATGAAATATAAAGTGAAATTTAAAAATATTCTGAACTAAATGAAAATGAAAGCACAATTTATCAAAATTTCTCAGATGCAGCAAAAGAGGAAAATTTATAGCATTGACTGCATATATTAGAAAAGAAGAAAGGTTTAAAATCAATAACCTAAGTTTCCACCTTAAAATACTAGAAAAAGAACAATTAAATCAGAATAAACAGAAGAAAATAAATAATAAGAATTATAGTAGAAAGCAATGAAATTGAAAATAGGAATCAACAGAATCAATAAAATCAAAAGAAGCATCTTTGAAAAGATCAATAAAATCAATAAATATTTAACTGGACTAACTACAGAATCAAGAGACAGGACACAAGTTATCTATATCAAAAATAAACGTGGGTCATCACTACAGATTCCAAGGAAATCAAAATAATAATAAAGAAATAAAATGAATAACTCTATGCACACAAATTTGATAACCTAGATGAAATGGATCAATTTGTTTGAAAGACACAGTCTGCCTGAACTCACAGAAGAGACAGATAATCTGAATAGGCTTATCCGTTTAGGAGATGAAGTCATGTTAATGACTTTTAAGGAAAAAAGTTCCAGTTGGCCTCATCTGTGAATCCTACCAAATATTAAGGAAAGTAGTATACCAATTCTCTATAATCTCTTTCAGAAGATGGAAGCAAAGGGACTACTTCCAAACTCATCCTATTAGGCCAGCATTACTCTTAATACCAAAATCGGAGGAAAAGTGAAGTGAAGTGAAGTCGCTCAGTCGTGTCCTACTGTTTGTGACCCCATGGACTGTAGCCCACCAGGCTCCTCCGTCCATGGGATTCTCCAGGCAAGAATACTGGAGTGGGTTGCCAATTCCTTCTCCAGGGGATCTTCCCAACCCAGGGATCAGAGAAAGGCCTTATACAAAAAGACAACTATACTCCAATCTCTCTCATGAATATAAGGATAAAATTCCCCAGTAAAATATTAGTAAATCAGATTCAATAATGTGTAAAAAGATTTATATACCATGGCCAAGAGGGATTTATTCCAGGGGTGCAAGGCAGGTTTAACAAACAAAAGCAATTAATGTAATTCATTATAGCAGCAGGTCAAATAAAGCAAAATTACATGATCATATCAGAAAAATTACCTGACAAAATCCAACACTCATTCATTTTAAGATCCTTTTAAACTGCGAATAGAGGGAAACATCCTCAGTTTGATAAAGGTTGTCTACAAGGAAAAAAAAATGAAAGCCTTCTCCTAATATAATACTTACTAGTGAGAAGCCTGAAACTTTCCCACCCAGATTAGGTATAAAGCAAGAAAGTCCTCTTTCATCACTCCTTTTTAACTTCATACTGGAATTTCTGGGTAGCGCAGTAAGACAAAATCAGAAGGGAAATAAAAGGATAAGAGATTGAAAAGAAAGATGTAAAGCTGTCTTTGTTCATAGATAATATGATTATATATGTGGAAAATCCAAAGAAATCAATAAGAAAATCCTGAAACTAATAAGCAAAGCTGGAGAGTATAAGGCCTAACCTGTGAAAGTCAATTGTTTTCCTATATACTACCAATGAATAAGTGGAATTAAAAGTTATAAACATGATATTATTTACATTAGTATCCACAGAAATGAAATAGATGTAAATTTAACAGATTATGCACAATATCTATATGAGGAAAGTTACAAAACTTTGGGGCTTTCAGGTGGCTCAGTAGTAAAGAATTCCCCTCCCAATGCAGGAGACAAGGGTTTGATCCCTGGGTCAGGAATATAGATTCTCTGGAGAAGGAAATGGCAACCCACTACAGTATTCTTTTGCCTGGGTAATCTCATGGACAGAGAAGCCTGATGTGGCTACAGTCTGTGGGGTCTCAAAAGATTTGGACGTGACTTAGAAACTAAACAACAACAACACAAAACTCTGATGAATAAGATCAAATAAGAACTAAATAAATAGATAGTCTATGTTTATGTACAAGAAGGCTTCATATTGTCAAGATGTCCATTCTTTTCAACTTGACCTAGACAGTCAATGTTTTCTCAATCAAAATTTCAAGTTATTTTGTGGATATCAACAAAATGACTCTAAAATGTATAACAAGAGCAAAAGACCCAGAAAAATCAAACAATATTTAAGGAGAACAACAAGTTGGAAGGTTGACATTATCTGACTTCAAGACTTACTATAAGGTTATAGTAATCAAGGGTATTGGCAATGGAACAGTGTAGAGAGTGTACAAATAGACCCACATAAATAGAGTCCACTGATCTGTGACAAAAATGCAAAGGTGATAGAATGGAACAAAGATGGTCACGTAAATAATGGTGTTGGAACAACTGGACATCAATATGAAAATAATAACTCTAGACACAGACTTAACAACCTTCAAAAAAATTAATTCAAAGTTGATCACATACCTACATGTAAAACACAAACCTGTAAAAGTCCTAGAAGATAACATCAGAAAAATAAAAGGGAATCTTTTAATTTCAACCTGATGAAGTTACTCTTTTAAAAACCTAGAACTATCAACCTTATTGATGAATGTTACATTTTTCATTGATGAAAATGACTATCATTAGAAAAGAATGAATGCTTCTTCCTAAGACCAGAAACAAGACAAGGATGACCTTTCTCATCACTTCTGCTTAACAGGAGGCTTTACCTGTGTATTAAAGAAAAAAAATAAATAAATAAATAAAGACATTCTGGTTGGGAAGGAAAAAGGGGAGAGTTAAAAATCTATTTATTGAACAAATACCTGATTACCTATGTGAAAATTTTAACTGAATCCTGAAAAAAGCTATTGAAATTGAAAAATGATTTCAGGAAGGTTGATGAATATAAGATCAATAAAATAACTGAAGTTCATTTCTATATATTATAAATGAACAATAATAAACTGGTATTGTAAAAATGATAACCAATTTACAATAGCATTGAAAATACAAAATATTTAGAGATACATTTGACAAAAGATGTGTTGGAACTGAACATTTAAAACTAAAATAACACTGCTGAAAGAAGTTAAAGATCTAAATAAATACAAATATGTACTAAGCTCATGGGTCAAAATTTTCAATATTTTTAATATATCAAATCATCCAAAATTGACATATAGATTCAAAACAATACCATCCAAAATCCTATCCAATTTTTAATTGAAATTGTCAAACTGATTTTAAAACTCATCTGAAATACAAAGCACATAGAAAAGCCAAACAAATTTGAAATAGGAGAACAAAGTTGAGGAAACAAACTAGATTCTTTAAAATGTAAATATAAACATGCTTAAATGTAAAATCTAAAATTATAAAACATAGAATATGAAGATAAAAATCTTTTAGCACTAAATTAGGCAATATTCTTTTTTAAATATATGACATCAAATGCATGAACCATAAAATAACAAATTGATAAATGTGGATTAATCAAAATTAAAAACTTCTGCTCTTTGGAAGATACTGTTAAAAGAAGGAAAAGACAACTTACAAACTGATAAAATATTCGCAAGCCATGTATCCGAGAAAGCACTTGCATCTGTATCATATAAATCTTTGTTTTAATAAATTGACAAACGATATGAGCAGAGTCTTCATTAAAGAAGATATATAGGTGAGAAATAAGCATAAGAAAAGATGCTGATTATTATTAATCACTATGGAAGCAGTGAATCAAACACACAATGTAGCACTACCACACAACTGTTAGAGTGACTAAAATTAAATAGACCCTATGAAGAGTTTAGTAGTATGCAGAAGGTTGGACAGTTCTGATAGTTTCTTGAAAAGTTAAACATATGTAAGTCATATTACCTGGACATTTTAGTCCTACATATTTATCCAAGAGAAATAAATGCATATATATGTATATTCAAAGACTTACCATTATAATCCTAATATCCACCAACAGATGAATAGATAAGTAATATATAGAAAATGCCTACAAAACTGAATACTATTTAGCAAGGAAAAAGGATTGACTATTGATATATATTCCAATAAGTAAAATTCTCTAAGTGATATTTTCCGAGTGAAATAAGCTAGTCAAAAACAATGTGATTTCATTTACAGAACATCTAGAAAATGCAAACTAATCTGTAGAGACAGTTGTTGTCTCTGTGGGAATTGGGGGATTCAGTAAAGGGCTAGAGGTAGAAATAACAAAAGAATTTGTGCAAATTATTCGTGATTGCAGATATGTTCATTATTTTGATTTTGGCAATAATATCGTTAGTGTTTACCATGTCAAAATTTATCAGTTTTATACTTTAAATATATCCAAGTTACTGTACATCAAATACACCTCAAAAAAGTTGTTAAAAATATTCTGGATGTTGAGAGTAGTACTTGACAGCTGTAATTTATATATTCATATTACCCAGTGTAAAATTTAGAGATAAATAATTAACATGTATTTCTTTATTACTTCTAGCTGTGAAACCACAGTTATAAAAAGCTATATTTCCTTTGCTAAGGTATTTGTATAAATGTAGACTGTGTAATATATCAAATGTAATTAATTTAATCACAAAATTAATCCTGCAAGTGTGTGTTTATATCTCCTTTAAAAATATCTGATTAAATGCCTGTGTGTGACTTAGAGAGCTGAGTTTGCTGCTTTTTTGTAATTTAAAGAAATTATAATTGGCATAATGTAATGGCAAAATATTTATTAATATTTTATAGACATGTGCCAGGCACTTCCCCTTCAGAAGCTCACAATCCAATTTAAATATGAGATTTACATTAGAAAAAATAAATTCACTCTGTCTGCAACATTGAGAAGAGGATTAAGTATTAGAATTGCATATAGTAGAAGCAAGACTTCCCAATTAACAGTCTAGTATTTTGAGTAACAAGATGGTTGTTTGACAAGTTGGCAGTTAAGTTTAAGTAAGGTAAACAAGGCAAAAAGGCAAAATGGTTGTCTGAGGAGGCCTTACAAATAGCTGTGAAATGAAGAGAAGCAAAAAGCAAAGGAGAAAAGGAAAGATATTCCCATTTGAATGCAGAGTTCCAAAGAATAGCAAGGAGAGATAAGAAAGCCTTCTTTACCGATCAATGCAAAGAAATAGAGGAAAACAACAGAATGGGAAAGACTAGAGCTCTCTTCAAGAAAATTAGAGATACCAGGGGAATATTTCATGCAAAAATGGGCTCAATAAAGGACAGAAATGGCATGGGCCTAACAGAAGCAGAAGATATTAAGAGGAGGTGGCAAGAATACACATAAGAACTGTACAAAAAAGATCTTCATGACCCAGATAATCACAATGCTGTGATCACTCACCTAGAGCCAGACATCCTGGAATGTGAAGTCAAGTGGGCCTTAGAAAGCATCACTATGAACAAAGCTAGTGGATGTGGTGGAATTCCAGCTGAGCTATTTCAAATGCTAAAAGATGATGCTGTGAAAGTGCTGCACTCAATATGCCAGCAAATTTGGAAAACTCGGCAGTGGCCACAGAACTGGAAAAGGTCAGTTTTCATTCCAGTCCCAAAGAAAGACAATCCCAAAGAATGCTCAAACTACTACGCAATTGCACTCATCTCACACACTAGTAAAGTAACGCTCAAAATTCTCCAAGCCAGGCTACAGCAATATGTGAACTGTGAGGTTCCAGATGTTCAAGCTGCTTTTAGAAAAGGCAGAGGAACCAGAGATCAAATTGCCAATATCTGCTGGATCATCAAAAAAGCAAGAGTTCCAGAAAAACATCTATTTCTGCTTTATTGACTACGCCAAAACGTTTGACTGTGTGGATCACAATAAACTGTGGAAAATTCAGAAAGAGATGGAAATACCAGACCATGTGACCTGCCTCTTGAGAAACCTGTATGCAGGAGGAAGCAACAGTTAGAACTGGACATGGAACAACAGACTGGTTCCAAATAGGAAAAGGAGTACATCAAGGCTGTATATTGTCACCCTGCTTATTTAACTTCTATGCAGAGTACATCATGAGAAACGCTGGGCTGGAAGAAGCACAAGCTGGAATCAAGACTGCCGGGAGAAATATAAATAACCTCTGATATGCAGATGACACCACCCTTATGGCAGAAAGTGAAGAGGAACTAAAAAGCCTCTTGATGAAAGTGAAAGAGGTGAGTGAAAAAGTTGGCTTAAAGCTTAACATTCAGAAAACTAAGATCATGGCATCTGATCCCATCACCTCATGGGAAATAGATGGGGAAACAGTGGAAACAGTGTCAGACTTTATTTTTTTGGGCTCCAAAATCACTGCAGATGGTGACAGCAGCCATGAAATTAAGATGCTTACTCCTTGGAAGGAAAGTTATGACCAACCTAGGCAGCATCTTAAAAAACAGAGACATTACTTTGCCAACAAAGGTCCATCTGGTCAAGGCTATGGTTTCTCCAGTGGTCATGTATGGATGTGAGGGTTGGACTGTGAAGAAAGCTGAGCACCGAAAAATTGATGCTTTTGAACTGTGGTGTTGGAGAAGACTCTTGAGAGTCCCTTGGACTGCAAGGAGATCCAACCAGTCCATCCTAAAGAAGATCTGTCCTGGGTGTTCATTGGAAGGACTGATGCTGAAGCTGAAACTCCAGTACTTTGGCCACCTCATGCGAAGAGTTGACTCATTGGAAAAGACCCTGATGCTGGGAGGGATTGGGGGCAGGAGGAGAAGGGGACGACAGAGGATGAGATGGCTGGATGGCATCACCGACTCGATGGACATGAGTTTGAGTAAACTCCGGGAGTTGGTGATGGACAGGGAGGCCTGGCGTGCTGCAATTCATGGGGTCGCAAAGAGTTGGACACGGTTGAGCGACTGAACTGAACTGAAGATAAACAAATATAAGATATATTTTGGGTAGAGAATTAAGACTTGGTGATGAATTGGCTGCAAATTTTAAAAAATTAGAGAAAGAATAAATTAGGGATGAATCTTAAGTGTTGGAGTTTGAGCAACTAGACAGATAATGGTGCTACATTCCACATCTGTAAAAACAGGTCTGGAGTACAGAAAATAAATATCTTAAATATCATTGCCTACATTGTGTTTACTACATTTTTATTGATATTTATATAGCCTGGGCTTAAAAACACCAGTGATGTAACTCTACCTTGTGAGAATTGAATTCCTAAATTCAAACTGTTTTTAGGCTTATCTGAGATCTATGTAATGCCCAAATGTCCCTTGGAGTTCTTAACTGTTTAGGAACCATTAAGTTTTGATGATGAGTCCAGACAGACTGATTCTGACTTGTTTTGAAACTCAATTTGTATATAACCATAGTAATATCTGTGGTTATAAACAGATGACTCATTGGAAAAGACCCTGATGCTGGGAAAAATTGAAGGCAAAAGGAGAAGAAAGTGGCAGAGGAACTTGGGCAAACTTCAGGAGAGAGTGCGGGTCAGGGAAGCTCTGTGTGCTGCAGTTCAGTTCAGTTCAGTCGCTCAGTCGTGTCTGACTCTTTGCGACCCCATGAACCGTAGCAGGCCAGGCCTCCCTGTCCATCACTAACTCCTGGAGTTTACTCAAACTCATGTCAATTGAGTCAGTGATACCATCTAACCATCTTATCCTCTGTCATCCCCTTCTCCACCTGCCTTTAATCTTTCCCAACATCAGGGTCTTTTCAAATGAGTCAGCTTTTGGCATCAGGTGGCCAAAATATTGGAGTTTCAGCTTCAGCATCAGTCCTTCCAATGAACACTCAGGACTGATCTCCTTTAGGATGGACTGGTTGGATCTCCTTGCAGTCCAATGGACTCTCAAGAGTCTTCTTCAACACCACAGTTCAAAAACATCAATTCTTCTGCACTCAGCTTTCTTTATAGTCCAACTCTCACATCCACACATGACCACTGGAAAAACCATAGCCTTGACTAGATGGACCTTTGTTGGCAAAGTAATGTCTCTGCTTTTTAATATGCTGCCTAGGTTGGTCATAACTTTCTTTCCAAGGAGTAAGCGTCTTTTAATTTCATGGCTTCAGTCACCATCTGCAGTGATTTTGGAGCCCCCAAAAATAAAGTCAGCCACTGTTTCCGCTGTGGCCATTCAGTTCAGTTCAGTTCAGTTCAGTTCAGTTGCTTAGTCGTGTCCGACTCTTTGCGACCCCATGAATCGCAGCACACCAGGCCTCCCTGTCCATCACCAACTCTTGGAGTTTACTCAAATTCATGTCCATCAAGTCAGTGATGCCATCCAGTCATCTCATCCTCTGTCATCCCCTTCTCCTCCTGCCCCCAGTCCCTCCCAGCATCAGGGTCTTTTCCAATGAGACCATTCTTCGCATGAGGTGGCCAACGTATTGGAGTTTCAGCTTCAGCATCAGTCCTTCCAATGAACACCCAGTGGCCATTAGCCAGGTTTTATCTTTTAAATGTAACTTAGATAATATGAGTATAATCATATTTTGTAACTTTTATTTATAATAGCAATGAGTAAAAGGAAAGCAATATCACAGTACTTCACAAGACAATTACTACCTATAAGCTGAAAATTCTTTACCCCAGTTTTAAACCAAATTTATTTCACCAGTAGGTGCCAGTCTCGGCTCACAAAACTGAGACTGGAATACTTGCTTATTGGTAAATTCCATTAGAGGATTTCTGTTTAAAAAATGTAGAATAGCAGAGATTTTATGTCAAGAAAAAAGACAATTAATGGATTTTGAAGGCAGAACACGATACAAGCTCCTGAACAAGCCTATGACTATAACAGCAACTGAAAATAAGATTAATCACTTCTTCCAGCATTTTCATACTGATATAAAGAGATACTATCCCCATAAGAAGGGAGTGAGAAAGGAAAAGAAAAAATATGTAAGAGGTACTTATTGAAGTGGTTTCTCTCTTTACCTTATCTTCACTCCTGTCTTGTTTTTGTTTTTGTTTTTTCATTTTCTGATAGATGTGGAATAAAAATATATAATACGTTAGAAAACCAACATGACTGGATTTTTCTGTACTGAGATATAACAGGCTGGAATTCTGAATAGCACAATAAGGGGCCTAGTTGACTACTGTCTGTGTAACTATAGACTTTGCTGTCACTGAAGCAAGGTGTATTTATGTACTGGGTCAAGATTGAGGAGAGTCCTTAGATCAGCTGTTTGTGGGCAGCTCAAATACTGACCCAGAGTCAGGTCCTACCCACTTCTTGAGCAGGATGAAATTGTTCCTGCAATAATAAATTGAGCCATAGATTTTTTTTACATCTTTATTAAGTGAATTAGTCTAAGGGATATTTATAGGATCTGGATTACTAGTGGTTTTCCGTGTGTGCTACAGTACCTCAAACTTTTCTTTCCTATTAGCTATTGTAAAATTATATAAAGACTTAAAAGGGTGGCGTAACATTCAAAATTCAAAAGCTCTAGAATAAGGAGCTCATTTGCTCCAGGAAAAGTTAAAGCGATTCTGAATGGAAGCTATGCTTGTTAAATACACCCATGCACAGAGGCGTTAATTTCATGTACAAATATCCTGCTGCTATCTGCATGGATAAAGGTGTACCTGCAGCTTGCCAAACTAGCTCTTCTTAGTGAAATGGGAGACCAGTGAAGTCCTGGATTGATCAAGTACGAGGCTGACTCTCCCCTTCCAGAACATCTGAGTGTCTGCTGTGGACCTGCTAATTGACCAGGTAGATACACAGTGAGTGAAGAACTAATCTTCATTAAATAAAATGTCCCTACCCACAGGTTCCCTAATGTATGACCCAAGAAGAGGTACCCAGGTTAGGCAGAAGAAATGTGAATTTATTTGCACCAGCCAAATGCTCCTAGCAATTTTCTCTTCTTCTCACTTTCGCACATAAGGTAGAGTGGGTTAAGACACAATGTATTTCTCAGTCTTTAAAAGTCACTAAAAGAGCACTGAGATATACTGAAATATGGTGCCGATTAACTCAGAACTTTACCCGACTCCGGATTCTTTGCATATCTAGAGGTTATGTCTCCCTGCTTGGGAGAAATGTAGAAAGTAGGTTCAGATGGAAAATAAAAACAAAACACAGCAAAATCAAGCAAACTATCAACAGAGAAATTTTGATCATTGGCCTATTGTGCAGTTTAAAAACAGGGATGTGTAAGTTGATTGGTATAACTTTAGGGGCGCCACTTGTCCTGAATCAGCTAGCTGGGATGTGAGCTAAAGTTGATTAGCTGCGGCCAGGTGAAATTCTGAAACTAAATAATACATTGTATGATGCTCTTTAGAAGGACGAATCTTGGTTTTATTTTTCTTCATTTTTATTTTCCACTAAATTATAAACACTTTATACCCTTTGTTCTTTGTTCATTTTTTTTTTTTTTTAGAGAATCACAAAGAAAACTGATATAAGAGAAGGAAGACAAGCAGAAAATTTTAGGTTATACTGAATTAAGAAAAGAAAGTTAATTTACTTTCAATACAATTACACACCTTATACCAATCTTATGTATGGTGTGTATTATTCAGATATAACATATGAAGAAAAGTGAAAAAGAAGCTAATTCTAAATTCATTAAAATAATACATTATTAGCATTACTATGGTGCGAGTTGGTGCTGCACTCCCTTTGAAGAGTAGAAAAAAATCTGTTTTTCTCTTTCAACTTCCAGGAGCTGTTCACACTCCTTGGCTTGTGGTTGCATCACTCCAATCTCTGCTTTCCTCTTTATATTAACTTCTTCTTTATGCATATCAAATCTCCCTTTGCTTTGCTCTTAAAGGATGCCTATGACTGCATTTAAGTTCCACCTGGACAAGTCAGGATAATTTCCCTATCTCAAGAGCATTAATTTAATCACATCTGCAAATATAAAGTAATATTCACAGGTTCCAGGATTAGGATGTGACTGTTTTGGGGGGGCCATTTTTAGTCTACTACAATGATAAGTTCTTATAACATTGTTGCCAAAGACATGTGCTCACCAATTACTCTTTGGTGAAGTGGAAATGTTAGTTGCTCAGTCATGTCCGACTCTTTGTGACCCCATGGACTGTAGCCCTCCAGGCTCCTCTGTGCTTAGAATTCTCCAGGTAAGAATACTGGAGTAGGTTGCCATTTCCTTCTCCAGGGGATCTTCCCAACCCAGGGATTAAAATCTCGTCTCCTACATCGGTAGGCAGATGGTTTACCACTGAGCCACCTGGGAATCCCAAAAATGATACTGCAGACAGTTTTCCTTAGAGAACTTTCTCTAGGCTTCTTTCACATTGCATGAGCAGCCATGACACTGCCTTAAGGACCTTTCACTTTATTTTTAAAAAGTTAGGTTGTGGTAAAATAAGGAAAAAAATTAAGACCCAAACAGAGGTGTATATAAATCAAAACATTATAGCTGGTTATAATGAGCTTCCCTGGTGGCTCAGATGGTAAAGAATCTGCCTGCAATGAAGGAGACCTGGATTCGATCCCTGGTTGGGAAGATCCCCTGGAGAAGGAAATGGCTACTCACTCGAGTATTCTTGCCTGGGGAATCCCATGGACAGAGGAGCCTGGTGGGCTGCTGTCTACCTGGTCGCAGAGAGTCGGACATGACTGAGCAACTAAGCACAGCACACATCTTTTTCAGTTCAGTTCAGTCGCTCAGTCGTGTCCGACTCTTTGCAACCCCATGGCCTGCAGCACGCCAGGCTTCCCTGTCCATTACCAGCTCCCCAAGCTTACTCAAACTCATGATCACTGAGTCGGTGATGCCACCCAACCATCTCATCCCCTGTCGTCCCCTTCTCCTCCTGCCTTCGATCTTTCCCAGCATCAGGGTCTTTTCCAAGGAGTCAGCTCTTCATATCAGGTGGCCAAAGTATTGGAGTTTCAGCTTCAGCATCAGTCCTTCCAATGAACATTCAAGACTGATTTCCTTTAAGATCGACTGGTTGGATCTCCTTGCAGTCCTAGGGACTGTCAAGAATCTTCTCCAAAACCACAGTTCAAAAGCATCAATTCTTTGGCACTCAGCTTTCTTTACAGTTCAACACTCATGTATCTTTTTACTTAATATAAATTCTTCTTCTTCTTCTTTTTTTTTTTTAGTAATAGAATTTTCATTTTCATGTAGGTTATGTAGGTTGCAAAAAAACACCTAAAAGACCACATTTCCAAAATTCCATATAGCTAGGGGTGACATGTGACCAGTTTCTTTCCAGTGAAATTCAAATAAAAGTGTTTAGGGAATGTAGAGAAAGGTATGGGATTGAATTTTAGTGAAATGAGAATTCTTTCTTCTGTCTTTCTTGTTTCTTATAATACAAACCATGGGAAGTCTCCTGGACTATAGGTACCCTTGGAAAAGGAACCAATTTAGTCAAAGTGGTAAAGCAGAAATATTGAAGGAATCTTATTTTATGGGAAAGAAGAAAAATATTCCCTTATTTAAGCCACTATTTGTTTTGAATTTTTGTTACATAGAGCTGACACTAATCTTAACAGATAAATTGTTATGTGTTTCATTAACTGCGTCATTGTATTAGTGATAAAATTCTCTTAAAAATGTTTTCTGTAGAAAATCTAAGCAGTGTAGGGCCACAAACATCCTTGTAGATTAGTAAATATCGTAGGGTTTTCAGAACTATATACAAAATCTAACTTTAAGGGAAATGTTTACCCTAAAAGATACTTTATTTGTTGAGTATAAAATATTAAAATTCAAAATTACCAACTCTTTTGCAGATCTTAGTTTTGATTTTACTGCCTTTGCGGTTCATGGTTTTCCTAGGCAATTTTTTTCTTTCCAACCTCAAATGTGACCTTTATCATCTAAGTTACCAGTGAACAGTTAATCTTAAATTTTGGTGTCATGTTTCATAGCTAAATAGTGTGAAAAGTATTCCAATTAATATGGCAATATGTTGGAAGGAATATACTCCAGTTAACATGGCAAGATGTTGAAAGGAATGGTTAAGTATTTTCATTTCATGTATCATCTGCAAGGTACAGCTGCATTGGTTAAATGACAATTTGTCCACATGAATGTAAAAATAACATATCTGTTATGCAAATTCACTTTTATGATAATTCCTTAAGCCCTCATTTATTTTTCTGTCAGTCTACTTTATTCTGTTGCTCAAGTGCATAAATAGGCTAATCAATCCTTATGGCAGAAAGTGAAGAAGAACTAAAGAGCCTCTTGATGAAAGTGAAAGAAGAGTGAAAAAGTTGGCTTGAAGCTCAGCATTCAGAAAACTAAGATCATGGCACCCGTCCCATCACTTCATGGCAAATAGATGGGGAAACAGTGGCTGACTTTATTTTTCTGGGCTCCAAAATCACTGCAGATGGTGATTGCAGCCATGAAATTAAAAGATGCTTACTCCTTGGAAGGAAAGTTATGACCAACCTAGGCAGCATATTTAAAAAGCAGAGACATTACTTTGTCAACAAAGGTCCGTCTAGTCAAGGCTATGGTTTTTCCAGTGGTCACATATGGATGTGAGAGTTGGACTATAAAGAAAGCTGAGTGCAGAAGAACTGATGCTTTTGAACTGTGGTGTTGGAGAAGACACTTGAGAGTCCCTTGGACTGCAAGGAGATCCAACCAGTCCATCCTAAAGGAGATCAGTCCTGGGTGTTCATTGGAAGGACTGATGTTGAAGCTGAAACTCTAATACTTTGGCCACTGATGCGAAGAGCTGACTCATTTGAAAAGACCCTGATACTGGGAAGGATTGAGGGCAGGAGAAGGGGTCGACAGAGGATGAGATGGTTGGATGGCATCACCGACTCAATGGACATGGGTTTGGGTGGACTCCGGGAGTAGGTGATGGACAGGGAGGCCTGACGTGCTGCAGTTCATGGGGTCACAAAGAGTCGGACACGACTGAGTGACTGAATTGAACTGAACTGAATTTAGCTGATATGCACTCAGGTTCTAAATATAAACATATCACATGTGTAAGTTACACATCTTTTCCCTACGTATCCATCAGCCAGTCTTTTGATTTCAAAGGTAATGCTCTGGGTCATACTTAATTTTCAGTACCCAAGGTGATATTTGAAAAAGGACACTTCAAGTTCAATTCTGCTAATATTCTTATCAAGTTCCATAGTCATAAGATTTCTATTTAATCCAGAGTAGTTGTATTGGGGGGGGTGGTGATAGGGGAGAGGCAGCTTTATATTCCCTTTAAAAATACAGGTATGCTTTGAGGCTAATCATCTCAGATTGCCAATTGTAAATGAGGTATCATAATGGTGGTAGATACTACTTGAATAATACCACTTATCAATATACCCTCTTAGAAGACAGGAGAAAAATTTCACTAATAAAGCAAATTTGATCTTGAATTAAGGATCAGTCCCATTTTACTCAGATCATCTCTAAACATAAAATCCTGGAGACAGGATGAGTATTGTCTTATTGACTAACACATAAATCACTATCACCTCAAAGTGATTACACTGTTAACAGTAAGCCCTATATTGCTTTACTTACCCAAAAATGAAAAAACAAAACAAAACAAAACACCTTCTGTTTCTAGCATTCTGTATATATTCTTGTTAATATGTACAAATACAGGCATTTCTGATGTAAATTCATTTTGACTGATCTACTATAATACAACAGTTGCTGTTGTTCTTTAGATGCTAAGTCGTGTCTAACACTTTTTTGATCCCATGGATTGTAGCCTGCCAGGCTCCTCTGTCCGTGGAATTTTTCAGGCAAGAATATGGAGTGGGTTGCCATTTCCTTCTCCATGGGGTCTTCCTGACCCAGGGATTGAACCTGTGTCATTTTCTTTATCGCTGAGCCACCAGGGAAGCCAATACAATAGTATGTAAAATATAGTAGTCATTACTACCCAGGCAATTGTACAGAGTTCATTTTCTTAATTAGGTCTTATTATCCTTCATGAAGGAGCAATCTTTCTCTTTTGGACAGTGGCCCAAAACACTAGTTTTAAGAAGACAATTCCAGTTTTGGATTTCCTGTTTGAAATATGTAAATGCCCCAGGAAATTTGGAATGGATGATCCTCAGCAATGTAGGGCTGTTGACAAATTGCAATATTCTCTGTGAATGATTATTTTTGACTATAAAGTTGACTTGATACTTTCCCTTTCACAAATCATTTACATGTCTTAAAAATATGTACCAAAATATATTAGGCTCAAGAAAAGTTTCTGTTTGCTTTTTGTTCCACCAATCCACACTGAAAAAAGTATATGTAGCAAACTTATTCCAACTAGAACATAAATGCTTCAGGTTTTCTCTCTGAAGGAAAAGAAAAAAAGGTATTTTAATGCATTTAGAAGTTTTCTTTACATTTACAGTATTATCTACTGTCATATATTTGTCTACACACTGGGAAACTACTTGTGTATTCTGAATCATCATTCCCTTCTTTGTAGGTCACCTGGGGAAATTACTCCTCGGAAGTTTTGTTAATTCAGGGTGTTTGTTTTTCTGGACTGCTTCTTACATCTTAGTTCCCTGTATTACATGCTCTTTTCTTTGACATCTGTTGAATTGTTGTTTTATATTGTTGTGTGTGTGTTAGTCACCCAGTTGACTCTTTGTGACTACGGGGTCATGGTCTGTAGGCTGGACTGTAGGCTGCCAGGCTCCTCTGTCCATGGGATTTCTCAGGCAAGAATACTGGAGTGGGCTGCCATGCCCTCCTCCAGGGGATCATCCCAACCCAGGGATCAAAGCTGCATGTCCTGCATTGTAGGCAGATTTTTTGCTGTCTGAGCTACCATGTGACGCTATTGTGTGCTTTTAAACTCCACATATGTTTATATACTGTAATATGTTCTTTTGGGTAAGCCACTGAATCTTCTTACTTTTCATTTCCCTGACCTCCATTCCAGATTAGAGGATAGAGTTGCTTCTTTATAAATACTTAATGATTTGGTGATTGACTCACATTCTTACTTTAAGAGGGGGCCATCTCAACGGACTTTATATGGGGCAGCATTATGCAAATCAGCAGCAACCCATAAATTTAGTTTTGCAAATTGTTCTGGCTGTCTTGTTACTCTTCCATATTTAGCAATTTAATTTCCATTTAACCAAAAGATACTGAGGCACAGGAAATGTGAGTGCCTGTGAGGAAATAAAAGCATGTCTAGAACTGAATTATGGGCTTTTTTTTTTTAATCTTTGTATTTCTGTGGGTTTTTTTGTTTTTTTTTTTTTTTTTTTTTTTTTTTTTTTTTTTGAGCCAGTGGGGATTAGCTAATAGGAGTAATGTCCAAATAACATAGCTAAATTGGGTTAGTTCATATTGCCAGAGTAAGTTGACCATTAGGATTTGTGTAAAATCCTAAATCCCAAAGGGTGTTTGGACTGATGAGAAAGGAGTTTGCTGAAATCCTCTTGAAATGACTTCAAATAACACTGGAATTATTGTTTTCTAGGCTGTATGTCTATGCTTATTTTTTTTCCACTTCCAGTCTTTTAACCACTGGGGAAATAAAGTATACAATGATAGAGGTCCAGTAGAAAACAAAACAAACAGTCCTGGAAATGGTATTAGAAATCCCATTGCTTGCTTACCTGTTACTATGGAAAAAAAAGCTTTATTTTTCTAAATCAGGCCTAATTTCAAGAATTTAATTTGCCATTTTAGAAATAGTGTATAAATGCATAATAGTGCATAAATGGTAATATATGTACATCTGAGTCTTCTTGTACACTAAATCTAGATACTTAAGCAAACAATAATAGCTAATATTTACCAGAGGTTCATTTGTGGCTGACACTATCTTCTAGGCTTTTTCATTATTAAACCTCATAATAAACCTTTTAGTTGGGATTCTTATTATTCCAATTTTCCATATCAGGAAATTAAGGCTTAGAAAGGTTAACTACAAATAGGTAATAAATGATTTGACTAGGGACAACTACTTATTCATTCATGATCAAGCATCTTTATAATGAGCTTATATTGTTGTGACTCTTTTATCAGGTATAGATGTTTTTGAGTGGTTGTATAATTTTAACATTATCTTAAGATTAGCATTTCTATGGTAGAAATTCATATTTTTCTATAAGCCTAAATTAAGCATAATTAATAATGCTCTATGATTGCAGGTAATTTGCTATTTCCACTTCATTTTCCCTCCTTCCTCTGTTTCCAGTAATATTAGGGTAATGTAAAGTGGATTTTTTTTTCAATAGAACTTTGTCATTTGCATTAACTTTCCTGACATATTTTGTGCAATATCCAAGTATTGGGAAAATACATTTATATGTGGGTCTTGGTCAGATATCTCTAATGTAATTCATTAGTCTTCTGAGAACATATATAGCACAGAAATCATACAAGGTTGATATTTTTAAAGCTAATGAGCCTCTGATTAGCATCCGACTTGCTATAGTTAGCAAGATGGATGCCCTTTCTGTGATTTATAGTGATTAACATGATCCAAGATTCTTTCTCATCTCTAAAATTTGTCTTACCAGCTAGCTTAAAGAAACCATACACACTTCTTCTGAGGATCCTTGTGGGAAACAGAACAAAATAAAATGCTATTACACTAAAAGAGATTATTTTCTGTAAAATATGTTGTTGGACTATCCACTGGGATGAATGAAACAATAAAAATATCATTGTGTAGAATATGCTGGCAATCAGGAGACTGCACGCATAGCTTCAGAAGCTCTGGATAGGTAATGATGGGTCTCTATAAGTTAAAGCTTCATCAATTCCTATGTTTATTCATTTATCAAATATTTATTGAGCATATGCCATATGACCTTAAACTGTGCAAGTTTCCCTGACATATGACCAGGAACAATACAGACATAGTCCCTAACACTAAATACTTAGAGTCTGGTGGGGACAGGCTGGTAATTAAGCAAGCTATAAATTGTGGTAAATGTCATGGTAGGAGAAAGGCATAGCGGGAAGAAATAATCTAGTTGCAAAGCTAAGGAATTTTTATTAGAGGAAGTGAATCTAACCTGAAATATAAAGGTTGAAAATAATGGTAATCAGTGAAATAATAAAGCATGTGTCTGTGGGTTTGTGTTTGTGCGCACATGTGTGGTAGGAATGGATGTCTAGTGTTCTGCAGGCCATTTTCTGAATCCGCTTTCTTATTTGTAATATGAAACAGTCTGGTCACACAACTTCTAAAGTCTTTCTTTGCTTAGGAAAATGCTATGTTTCTCTGAAATCATAAAAGCAACATTACATTAGTGAGACCAAAAGAGTCAAACTCTTGTAATGCTTAAGCCATATGCTGCTTCATCAAGAATTCTTTTTTAAAGTTACAACTCTTTTGAATAAATAAGACAACAGGCCCATTCCAGAATGAGTGGAAATCTTGGATTATGCTAAATGCTTCCTTAACATTTAGTAAATTACTATTGCAATAAGCTAAATACTATGCTAGGACTTGAAAGAATGATCACAGTCTCTGAGGTATATAACTTTCTGCCAGAGGGTAGTGTGCAAAATGAGAGATACTGGTTCTTATCAACCTAAGAACAACACATTTACTCTAAGTAAAATCAAACTGCATGCAGAAAATTAATTTCATACAGTCCAGCCTGTCAGAGAACTCTCACTTCATCCTGCAGAGAAAATTCTTTAAAATATTCTAAGAGACTCAGACAAGATGAATTTGATCTATCATAACTTCAAACTCTTGAGTTTCTCCTAGCAGCCACTAGGCCCTGACCCTGAAAATTCCTCACCTCTAGCAACCTGTAAACAAGAAAAGAGACTAGCAGTAATGGAAGATAGTGAATTTTTCTAGTTAGGTTATGCGGGGAATGGATTTTTGATTGAAGTCATTGGACTAAGCAACATCAGAACTATTCACATAAAAAAAGCATTGGTTCAGAGTCAGCAGGTGGACTGTGGAGAAGTTATTTCACAGAATACTGGAAAGATTTGACCTGCATTATTGCTTGTAAAAATGCATGCAGCCTCTATTTTTTTCCCCTTTGGATGAAGATATGGGCTTGTTGATCTGAGACTAGATCATATAACAAGAGAGTTTTTCCCCAGTTAATTGTTTTGGGGGAAACAATAAGCTGGTCTCCCCAAAGACACTAAATATCTATATTCAGCATATGTTTTCATTGAAGAATATCCTTTTTTTTTTTAAAGTATGCTTATGTAATTCGAAATTAGTTTCAATGGTGAAGGTTCAGGAGTCAATACCAATTCTGTGGGAAGCACATCTCTGGGCATATGGTAACTAACTATCTATTTTTGTTTGTAAAAAGAGTATGGCACAGTACCAAGTAATACCTGGACACAAAGTGTACCTTCAAGAATCACTGCCTCTGAAGTTCTAGGCAATGTGTTTCTTGTTCCCAATATTTTCAGGGATTTTATATGTAAATTAGAGAAAACCATTGTTAGAAAATCAGCTATTTGTTGTCTGGATTAAATGAGATGATGTAGGGAAAGCATTTACCATAGTGATTAATATACAGCAAATGTTCAATAAACATTAGCTGTTATTTACACAAAGGTAATGGAAACAATTCCCAATTCCAAAGAAAGGCAGTGCTAAAGGATGTTCAAACTACTGGACAATTGCACTCACTTTCCATGCTAGTAAGGTTATGCTCAAAATCCTTCGAGCTAGGCTTCAGCAGTACTTGAATAGAGGACTTCCAAATGTACTAGTTGGGTTTAGAAAAGGCAGAGGAACCAGAGATCAAATAGCCAACATTTGTTGGATCACAGAGAAGCAAGGGAATTCCAGAAAAACATCCACTTCTGTTTCATTGATTACATGAAAGCCTTTGACTGTGTGGATCACAACAAACTGCGAAAATTCTTAAAGAGCTGGGAATACCAGATCATCTTAACTGTTTCCTGAGAAACCTGTATGCGGGTCAAGAAGCAACTGTTAGAACCTTACCTGGACTGACTGATTGATTCAAAATTTGGAAAGGAGTACAACAAAGATGTATATTGTCACCCTGTTTATTTAACTTATAGCAGAGTACATCATGTGAAAGGCTGGGCTGGATGAGTTACAAGCTGGAATCAAGATTGCAGGGAGAAATATCAACAACCTCAGATATGTAGACGACACCACACTAATGGCAGAACAAAAGGAACTAAAGAGCCTCTTGATAAGGGTGAAAGGGTAGAGTGAAGAAGCTGGCTTAAAACTCCACATTAAAAAAAATAATAATATCGTGCAATCTGTTCCCATCACTTCATGGCAAATAGAAGAGGAAAAAGTGGAAGCAGGAAAGATTTTCTCTTCATGGGCTCCAAAAATCACTGTGGATGGTGACTTCAGCCATGAAATTAAGACACTTGCTTCTTGGAAGGAAGGCTATGACAAACCTAAATAGCATATTAAAACAAGGACATCACTTTGCCAACAAAGATCCATGTAGTCAAAGCTATAGTCTTTCCAGTAGCCATGTACAATGTGAGAGTAGCACCATAAAGATGGCTGAGCACCAAAGAACTGATGCTTTCAAACTGTGGTGCTGGGAAGACTCTTGAGAGTCCCTTGAACAGCAAGGAGATCAAACCAGTCAATCCTAAGAGAAATCAAACCTGAATAGCCATTGGAAAGACCGATGCTGAAGCTCCAGTACATTGGCCATCTGATGTGAAGAGCTGACTCATTGAAAAAGACCCTGATGGTGGGAAAGATTGAAGGCAAAAGGAGAAGAGGGTGGCAGAGGATGAGACGGTTGGATAGAATCACTGATTCAACGGATATGAACTTGGGTGAGCTCCGGGAGATGCTGAGGGACATGGAGGCTTGGCATGCTTGAGTCCATGGAGTCACGAAGAGTTGGACATGACTTAGCGACTGAACAACAACAACAAAGGGAAACAAAAGCAACAGTGACATCATATGAGTGAGATTAGAGGACTTCTCTGGTGGCTCAGCTGGTAAAAGAGTGAGGTTAGAAAGAACAACTTTCTCAAAAAAACTAATGTCTTAAACGTAAAGAACTACTTGTTTCTCTCCTCCAACTTCATATCCTGACCACAAGGAGAGAGGGAGAATTGATATATTTAATTTAAGTAAAACATTCCTATTAATAAAAGTCAATTAGCTTGTCTATAAATTCTCAAAATAAATATTTATACCATTTTATAAATGATACTGTTCAACTTTATTCCCAGTGTGGTCTCCTTAAAAATCTTAGAAAATGAAAATAAAATTTGCATTTCAAATAGCCTCTCTCAAGGCTTAACAATATCTTTTCCTTAAATATGAGTGCTTCTTAACTGTGGAACATACTATTAAGCTTCACTCTGAAAATAAGCATTTGTTGATGTTCAGCAAGACCAGTCAGAGAGTGAAATAGCTTTAGTTCTGCACCAGTCAGGAGGTAAAACCACAATAAAATGATTCAATGCATTCAGTTCAGGACTTGCAGTACAGAACCAAAGAATGCTACAGTCAGAAGATGAGTAATGAACAGAAAGAAAAGCAATAGACACAATTAATCTTATAGTTTTACTGGAAAGTAAATTAAGTATACTCAATATTTTATGATACAAATAAGACATACATATCAATAAAACACTAAATTCTTAATGGTTACTAATTGAATATTAATTCTAATTCTTAAGCCTCAACACAGCTGTATTTGATCTTTTGTTTTATTTTACACGAACTGTATATCCTGTCAATTCTATGCCTTAACTTTTAAGAGAGTACATAAATCTCCTGTACATTTTAGTGAGAAGTCATTAACTTAACAGGATGCAAAGTAGCTATTTGAAAAACTTTAGAAATATTTTAAGAATAAATTTTCAGTTGTGTGTATTTTTAACATTTATCTATTTAGTGTTCACTGTGCGTTGGACATTGTATTAAGAATATGGCATGTGTGGCAACCCTATTAGGTAGATGCCACTACCAATTTTACAAATGAACAACTTAGAAGTTGAGAATCTTACCTAAGATTTCATAGCTAAATATGTAGAAAGATCTGGGTCCACTGTTACGTTTAATTTACATTCAGTTCAGTTCAGTCGCTAGTCGCATCCAACTCTTTGCGACCTCATGAACCACAGCATGCCAGGCCTCCCTGTCCATCACCAACTCCCGGAGTCTTCCCAAACCCAGGTCCATTTAGTCAGTGATGCCATCCAACCATCTCATCCTCTGTCGTCCCCTTCTCCTCCTGCCCTCAATCTTTCCCAGCATCAGGGTCTTTCCAAATGAGTCAACTCTTCGCATCAGGTGGCCAAAATATTGGAGTTTCACAGTTTTATTAAAAATTAAATTTGAAAAACATAGTGAACTCAATACAGAAAACAGATTAGTGGTTGCCAGAGTTGGGGATGAGGGGTGGGCAAAATGAGTGAAGGTGGTCAAATGGTACAATCTTTCAGTACAAAATAAATAAGTTCTTGAGATATAATGTACAACATGTTAAATGAAGTTAATAACGGTTTATTGTAGATTTGAAAGTTGCTAAGAGAATAGATGTTAAAGGTCTCATCATACCCACAGAAAGTTATATATATATATATATGTATATATATATATATATATTTATGGTAATGGATATTAAATATACTAATTGTGTCAATTTTTTTCAATACATGCAAATATATAATCATTACTGCATACCAGAAACCAATATAATATTACATGCTAACTATATCTCAATGAAAATTTTAAAATAACCTTATTTATCTATCTTATCTTACCTATAGAGGTAGACTGTCCTGGAAAATGAAGTCAAGTGGGCCTTAGAAAGCATCACTATGAACAAAGCTAGTGGAGGTGATGAAATTCCCGTTGAGCTATTTCAAATCCTGAAAGATGATGCTGTGAAAGTGCTGCACTCAATATGCCAGCACATTTGGAAAACTCAGCAGTGGCCATAGGACTGGAAAAGATCAGTTTTCATTCCAGTCCCAAAGAAAGGCAATCCCAAAGAATGCTCAAACTACCGCACAATTGCACTCATCTCACACGCTAGTAAAGTAATGCTCAAAATTCTCCAAGCCAGGCTTCAGTAATACGTGAACCATGAACTTCCAGATGTTCAAGCTGGTTTTAGAAAAGGCAGAGGAAGCAGAGATCAAATTGCCAACATCCACTGGATCATAGAAAAAGCAAGAAAGTTCCAGAAAAACATCTATTTCTGCTCTATTGACTATGACAAAGCCTTTGACTGTGTGGATCACCATAAACTGTGGAAATTCTTCAAGAGATGGGAATACCAGACCACCTGATCTGCCTGTTGAGAAACCTGTATGCAGGTCAGGAAGCAACAGTTAGAACTGGACATGGAACAACAGTCTTGTTCCAAATAGGAAAGGGAGTACTTCAAGGCTGTATATTGTCACCCTGCTTATTTAACTTCTATGCAGAGTACATCATGAGACACTGGGCTAGATGAAGCACAAGCTGGAATCAAGATTGCTGGGAGAAGTATCAATAACCTCAGATATGCAGATGACACCACTCTTATGGCAGAAAGTGAAGAGGAACTAAAAAGCTTCTTTATGAAAGTGAAAGAGGAGAGTGAAAAAGTTGGCTTAAATCTCAACATTCAGAAAACTAAGATCATGGCATCTGATCCCATCTTTCATGGGAAATAGATGGGGAAACAGTGGAAACAGTGTCAGACTTTATTTTTTTGGGCTCCAAAATCACTGCAGATGGTGATTGCAGCCATGAAATTAAAAGATGCTTACTCCTTAGAAGGAAGGCTATGACAAACCTAGACAGCATATTAAAAAGCAGAGACATTACTTTGCCAACAAAGGTCCATCTAGTCAAGGCTATGGTTTTTCCAGTGGTCATGTATGGATGTGAGAGTTGGACTGTGAAGAAAGCTGAGCACTGAAGAATTGATGCTTTTTTTTGTTGTTGTTAGTATTTTAGTTTAATGTATTTAATGTAGTTTAATGTATTTTAATAGCAAACTTACAGGAACAGCACAGAAGACAGACAACATTAAAAACACGTACTTGCATGTAGGACAACTCCGTTAGAAAAGTATAGTGAATGGATGGAATCTACTGTATGATAAAAATGCTACAAACACCATTTCGTTGTAGTCAATAAGAAATTTACTTGTTTTAGAAAAATCCAAATGCTGGCATTGTCCAGAAAAATTTAACAGGTTTATTTATAATTGTTATAAAGTTGAACTGCTGAAACTTGTTCACTGAAACATTTTGACTTTCATTAATGCTTTATGTCCCCGCATTTATATTAAAAATTCACACACAAATGAAAATGGAAAAACTGCAAATACCTGATTTCTGTCCCCTATTTTTCCACTTGCAATCATATACTTAGGTACCTTTTGACCCCATGGAAAAAAAAAATCTAACGTTCAGAACTACCAATAACCGGAAGAAGAGAATTTTTTTTTTTTTTAAGAATGAAATGTTTCCTATCATAGTGGATTCTTAAGCACGTTCTCCACGTATGCGCCGTGCTGTTACACGTTTGGCATGGATAGCACACAGGTTGGTGTCTTCAAAAAGGCCAACCAGATAGGCCTCACTTGTCTCCTGCAAAGCACCGGTAGCTGCGCTCTGGAAGCGCAGGTCTGTTTTGAAGTCCTGAGCAATTTACCGCACCAGACGCTGGAAGGGAAGTTTGCGGATCAGACGTTCAGTGGACTTCTGCTAACGTCTAATTTTACCGAGGGCCACAGTACCAGGCCTGTAGCCATGAGGTTTCTTCACCCCTCCAGTAGAGGGCGCACCCTTGCGAGCGGCTTTTGTAGCGAGTTGCTTCCTCGGTGCTTTACCACCGGTCGATTTGCGGGCAGTCTGCTTTGTACCAGCCATAGTACAGAGACCTCCTTACTTACGCCCCTTCTCCTTCGGCTGGAGCTCGGTGAGCTAGGGGCGGCGCTGGCGTTGGAGAGAGACGGCGGCGCGGCGGCGACTGCGAACACAATCGAAAGGAATTGATGTTTTTGAACTGTGGTGTTGGAGAAGACTCTTGACAGTCCCTTGGGCTGCAAGGAGATCCAACCAGTCCATCCTAAAGGAGATCAGTCTTGGGGGTGTTCACTGCAAGGGCTGATGCTGAAGCTGAAACTCAAATACTTTGGCCACCTCATGCGAAAAGTTGACTCATTGGAAAAGACCCTGATGCTGGGAGGGATTGGGGGCAGGAGGAGAGGGGATGACAGAGGATGAGATGGCTGGATGGCATCACCGACTCGATGGACGTGTGTTTGAGTAAACTCTGAGAGTTTGTGATGGACAGGGAGGCCTGGCGTGCTGCGATTCATGGGGTCGCAAAGAGTCGGACACGACTGAGCGACTGAACTGAACTGAACTGATAGGAAAGCATAGAGCTGAAGGAAGAAAATATAGGAGAACACATTTGTGATATATGACTAAAGATAGGCTACCTGAACAAGATCTTAGAGGCAAATATTAAGATGAAAAATAGATGCTAATATGTAGCATTAGTAGACAAGAGACTGACTAAGGAAAGCTATCTGCAACGTTTAAAGCCAATGAATCACCAATACAAAAAATAAAGTGTAAAAACAAAGTGAAAGTATAACTGAAGTGTGGCTCTAAATTTAAAATGGCATAGAATATGAATAAGCATTCACTTAAGGTTCCCCCTCCAAAAAGTAAAATTAGATTTAAGAAGCTCTACATTCAAACATTTTACAGAGTTAAATAGACTTTCAAAGTGTGTACATAGAAATAGCATCTTCTTAACTTTCCACTCCCTATAAGCCACGCTACTCAAGTTTTTAGCTAACTATTTTGGCATTTATTTCCATATAATTAAAAATACTATAATATTTAAA
This sequence comes from Cervus canadensis, assembly GCF_019320065.1. Classification (NCBI taxonomy): domain Eukaryota; kingdom Metazoa; phylum Chordata; class Mammalia; order Artiodactyla; family Cervidae; genus Cervus; species Cervus canadensis. The sequence goes on along the minus strand of NC_057397.1, from coordinate 51,298,530 downwards.
ATAATATAATACATCTAAAGTAAGCCATAACAAATTTCTGAGAATCAGGATCTCACAGATAACATTCTCAACAGAAGGTAAATTAAATTAGAAATAAAAAATATACTTAAAAATTTCAACTTGTAATTCAGTTTTACTTTTTGCTTTACATTTTCAAAATGTAAATGCATTTCCAAATTTAGATGCATACAATTTAATGATTGTTTAACTTTTATTGAAATAAAGAAATAAAAATCTTAAAAATTGTAAAGAGGGCTATAAAAAATTAAATAGGACCTCAAATTTTTTCCAGTAGTCATGTACAGATGTGAGAGTTGGACCATAAAAGGGCTAGATGCTGAAGTATTGATACTTTTGAATTGTGGTGTTGTTGGTGAAGACTCTTGAGATTCCCTTGGGCAGTAAGGAAATCAAACCAGTCAATCCTAAAGAAAATCAACCTTGAATATTCACTGGAAGGACTGTTGCTGAAGCTGAGGCTTCAATACTTTGGCCACCTGATGCCAAGATTCAACTCACTGGAAAAGACCTTGATGTGGGGAAAGACTGAGGGGAGGAGAAGGGGGTGACAGAGGATGAGATGGTTGGATACTATCACCAACTCAGTGAACATGAGTTTAAGCAAACTCTGGGAGATAGTGAAGGACAAGGAAGCCTGGCATGCTGTGGTCCATGAGGTCACAAAGAGTTGGTCACAACTTAGTGACTGAACAGCAACAACAAAATATTTCCACAATATTCAAAGGAATCTGTAAGTAAAAATGAACAATTTATTCCAATAATTGGATACTGTACCATTCAGTTCAGTTCAGTTGCTCAGTTGTGTCTGACTCTTTACCAGCCCATGGAATGCAGCACGCCAGGCTTCCCTGTCCATCACCAAGTCCCAGAGCTTGTTCAAATACATGTCCATTGAGTCGGTGATGCCATCCAACCATCTCATCCTCTGTCATCCCCTTTTCCTCCTGCCTTCAATCTTTTCCAGCATCAGGGTCTTTTCCAGCAAGTCAGTTCTTCTCATCAGGGGCCAAAATATTGGAGCTTCAGCTTCAGCATCAGTCCTTCCAATGAATATTCAGGATTGAGTTCCTTGAGGATGGACTGGTTTGATTTCCTTGCAGTCCAAGGGACTCTCAAGAGTCTTCTCCAACACCACAGTTCAAAAGAGTCAATAATTTTTCAATAAAATTATGTAAAATTAAATATCCTTCTTTTATATCAGCAAAACACAATTAAAAAGGAAATAGAAATATTCTATTTACTACTAGACCAAAAGCTATAAGGTGTAGTATAAGAATATATTAAGATATATTACTTAAATATTATAAAGCATTACAAAAGAATATAAATAGCTGAACAAAATGGTGAGCTATGGTTTTAAGCTATGGTATTAAACAAGGTACTATGCAATTCTCTGTGATAGTAACTTTCTAAAAGCAAGGCAAATTTTTTATCTTTGGTATAATGATTTTTACATGCTTGAGGATATAAAATTATACATGGGATTATGTGCACTGCTTAATACTGATAGGGAATAAAATTAAATTACTTTGCATATAAATGGAATGGAATCAAGCATGTTAGGGCAATGCATAGAAGAACATAGCACTTTGGAAAGGAGGAAGGAGAAAGAAAAAAAAGGGGGAAAAAGCAAAGTGTATGGCTCAGAGGGAACACTTTGAGAAAGGAGACATAATTCTGTCATTACAGGGCTGTAGGTTTCTTTTTTTTAAAAATCACTTTAGGGCTATGGTTCTTTTACAACACACACTGTCTTCTCCTTATCCATCAAAACTTCTATCATTTCTTAGTCATTGATTTTGTTACACATGTGAAGTTTTATTGAGGTGAAATTTGCAAATGAAGCACAGATGGCTGATTATCAGGCACAAAACAAAGCTAAAGCATACAGTTTATTAATAGAAAATCAGTATTGTGCTTCCCCTACTGTATCAGTCAAGATCCCCAGAGAAACAGAACCAATGACACTGACATAATATACATAATATATTCATGTATGTATGCAAATATACACATATATGTCTCATATTTATAGGAAATAGAATCTGTAGTGTATTTGTGTCTGTGCATATACATATGCTTGATTCATTTTAAGAAATTGGCACTCATGATTGTTGGGACTGGCCAGGCTAGTCCAAAAGTTTGTAGGGCATGCCAAAAGCCTGGAAATTTAGTCAAGAATTAATGTACCAATCTTGAGTATAATTTCCTCTTCTGCTGGAAAACCTTAGTTTTTGCTCTTAAGGCCATCAGCTGATTGGATGAGAATTATTCATATGATTGAAGGCACCATGGCTTTTACGTAAAACCAACTGACTGTGTATAGGGCTTCCCTGGTAGCTCAGTTGGTAAAGAATCTGCCTGCAGTGCAGGAGACCCCAGTTCAATTCCTGGGTCAGGAAGATCTGCTGAAGAAGGGATAGGCTACCCACTCCAGTATTCTGGCCTGGAGAATTTCATGGACAGTATAGTCCATGGGGTCGCAAATATGGGACAGTACTGAGTGACTTTCACTCTCACTTATGCTTCCCTGGATAGCTCAGTTGGTAAAGAATCCGCCTGCAATGCAGGAGACCCAGGTCCCATTCCTGGGTGGGGAAGATCTGCTGGAGAAGGTATAGGCTATCCACTCCAGTATTCTTGGGCTTTCTTTGTGGCTCAGCTGGTAAAGAATCCACCTGCAATGCCAGAGACCTGGGTTCAGTCCCCAGGTTGAGAAGATCCCCTGGAGAAGGGAAAGGTTCCCCAGTATTCTGGCCTAGAGAATCCCATGGACTGTATAGTCCATGGGGTCTCGAAGAGTGGGATGCAACTGAGCCACTTGCACTGACTCACTCAAACTGACTCCATGTATTAACCACATCTACAAAATGTAGTTATGGCAACACCTAGATTGGCACTTGATTATAACTGGGTACAATAGCCTAGCCAGATTGACACAAAAAACTAAACATCTCACTTGCTAAATGATATTGAATACATAGTTTTAATAAAGATAACTTGTATATGCCAGTTAATATATGTACTCCATTCAATTATCTAAGTAATTACATATTTTAACCATTTTATCCTTGTAACAACTCTGTGAGATGATTATGATCACCATTTTACAGAAAAGAAAAATGTAATTTAAAAATATTAAGGAATATCCTCATGAGAACTCAGTTAATAGGCATCAGGGCTGAGAGTCAAATTTAGTGTGCAAGTTTTTTCACCTTAGAGCATCTTTACCATACACATACACACACACACACAAACATGCACACACACACACACACACATACACACATCACATCTGTTGAAATACTGATTAATGAGGATTTTCTTTTACCAGAAGTTCTCCTTCAACTTGAGTCTGATCATTTTAGGACATTTTAGGACATTCTTTGGGTAAAAAATGCCTGATATATAATAAGCGCTCCATAAAAATGTAGCAACTAATGCTTGCATAAACATGCCAGAAATGAATGAATGAATGAATTAATTAATTAATACATAACGTGCTGGCCCATTGTGCTATTTCCCTAATGAGAAACTGCAATTATTTTGGTTTAACAGTCATCTTTTTCAAGGAAACAGAGAAACGTTTTGCGACATAGAACAAGATGGGATTTCATCAGTTTGTGATTAACTGTCTATATATGCTAAAATTTATTTATTTATTTATTTATTTATTTATATGCTAAAATTTAAAACTTAAGGAAATAGGTTACATCTCTGTACTAACATTCTGTTATCCTAGAATACATTATTTCTTTGTGTAATAGAAGACCTCCACAAAATTATCCTTCCTTCCACTTCCTATCTTAAATTACTTCAATAAGTAAAAGCACATTTCATTTTATACTTTGAGATCAAAGTATTAAAATGCATATATAAGTAGTTCAGAAATAAGCACAGATTCCTTTTACCTAGAAGATGATGCTGTATCAGCAAGTCCTTATTTTTCAGAAGTGGTGGGGTAAAATGTTGAAAGTCAACATACAGCACTGCTTTACAATTCTACCTAATCAAAACTAGAACATGGGGGGAAATTTGGATGGTGTCTTTATATATAATAATAAAATGCTTTCTATGTATTCAGTGAAAAAAAGGTTGAAAGTTATAACAAGGAATGGCAGTGAATAAAGTAGATAAATGGGATACATTGAAGATGAACTTAACTTTTATGGTAATGAATTTTTTAAAGTTGGCTCTGGGTGCTATATTTATAAGGCATATGGGGCAGCTTTAAAGCATGTCCTTTGAGTTATTGAGCCCAAATAGGGATCTGAATAATACACATCAAGATAGCGCTGGGGTCCTTATAGGAGTGAAACTTTTTTTTCATCAAACCTGGAATGAGCATTTCTCCCCAGTAACTTCTTCATATTAGTTTTAAGTTTCAACACATAGGTCATCTGTTTGACTTTGGACCTATTGTTTTAGCTCCTGCTCTTGGGACAGCTGGGAAGCTTGACTTCTTTCAAGTGGCATTTTAAAGTTTATAATAGATTAAGCAACGTTACTTGAATATGTCTTATATTTATATATATCCAAGTATATAGGTGCATATATATATATATGTATATATATATACACACACACATTCATCTATCAGTCACATATTGATCTATGTCCTTGTCATAGATATACTGAATTCACAGTAAATAATTTATTTCATTGAAGAATAAATACAATGTGGATCTATATTTCTCATTTTCCCTTTTTTTTCCAACTTCAGTTAAGCTGCACACCTTCTGAATCATAAGAACAGAAATTCAGGAGCATGTATGCCTTCAGTTTGTAGGTGAAGCTTCTGTCAGGGTGGGTTCTGATATGTAGGAGTAGCTGACAAGATTGTTGCCCAGCCTGGAGCTCTTGCACAAGGACTGTAATGGTACAATCCATCCTTTTAATAGTCCCTGCAGCCGTTGCTTCGAGATCCTACACTCTAGTGATTTTGTAAATAGTGTAATTGTTTCCTTAAAAAGAATGGCGAACTCTGGTAGAAAATTTCCAAATTTCCATATCTTGGAGGCAAAATTCTAGGTTAGGTTGTAGAAATTCTCTGTACTGAAGCTCAAGATCTTATTTTTCAGAGTGCTTGAGAAAGTACAGCTTTCTGTGGCATTTATTTTCCTAGCTAAACATGACTAGACAAGTAAACATTCTTGTTGACAACTTTCTGAATACTTAAGTTGGATGTGCAATGGGGCCCTGGAATGGATAGCATCACTGGAAGAGAAAATGAGGTGTGGAAGTATTGGTGAGGTAAATGAAGTGCTCAGTCTGGTGGGAACTTCTTCCAAAATCAAACCACTTTCTGAGAATTTTCTAATCCTAGTTTAACCCTGTTTTTTTTGTTTGTTTTGTTTTGTTTTTTGAGAAACAGTCCAAGGTAATTATTTTCCTGGGTGCTTCTGCTTATCCAGTCTCTAAAAATAAGTGGTGATAAAAATAAATAGACTTCACAAAATGTACATTTTTTCCCAGCTACTTAACCTGATGAAAAGACAGCAAGCAGCAGAGGTTTTGAATAGCGCAAGTCAGAGTCAGTACATGGCAGAGCAGTCAGAACTATCTGAGAATTCTCTCCTGGCCATGAAAACCTGTCCTATACTGGTTATTTAAAAAACAAACAAAAAACTTCTCTAATATTTACTGAATGATTAAATGGAAGAAGAGCAAGTTTTATTTCTAGTAAACAAAACAAAATCCAATCAACTCTGCCATTTCAATTGGCCATATTGATAAAAAAAAATTCTTCTCAAGTACATAGATAACTATAAAAAGAGCAATTGCAATGGTTTTCCTTTTCTTTTAACAAAATCTGGAGGATAAAAATATTTATTTACCTATCATTCCCTCCATGAATGCTATAGAAAGTGGTAATTATTTTATTTGAATTCTCGCAGAGAACATCATGGATGCCCTTGGTTTAAGGTTAGAAAAACTAAGGTGAGAACTGATTCTTTATCATTAGACTTTGCTACCCAAATAATACAATAAATTCTGTGCTTGATCTTTGAATAAACATGTGGTTTTAATGAAGCTCTTCTACATAAAGTGGAAAGTTAGACTGCATAAAAAATCATTCCTTAGTCATGTTGCTCCTGAAGTACTTTTAGCATGGTCAACACTAAGCAATTTCATACATCTTATCATTTCGTATCGTTTTGCTTTTGAAATGCAGATCTGCAATTCTCTTTGTATTTCTAAAATTCAAAAAGTCATAAACATGTATTTTTCTCTGATAAATATTACTATGCTGTATTACATTTTGCTACTGCAGACTCCAATGTATAGTAATTGCATCATATTAGCTTTCTAAAACACAAAGCGGCTGTTAAGTCCACAACATATCTAGTAGTAAAAGTTTTCTATAAAAACTATAAATCTTACATTTGCTTTTTCTGAATTTTTGTATAGTTTGCTTTGAGCCTAATGAACTAATTTTGGTTATTGTCTTTGAGAGACTCTCAATGTTATTATTAAATTTTTGTTTGTTAACACTGTGTCCATTTAAACATGAGTACCTCTTTGTTTATGATTTGATTTGAAAGGCCCAATAATTCATCATTTTAAAAATGGGAAACCTTGAGGAAGCCTTAGTTTATCTAGTACAAATAAGTCTGAACCATGGCACTCAGATTTGACATTTAAAATCTGAATTTTTATTGTTGGCCTGAGGAGCATATACTTTGAAGCTGAATTTCTGTAACATTTATATTTTAATACATATGCAAAAACTAGTTTTGCTTTTTGATTTGCTGTGTCCAAATTCTATTTAGTGCATTTGTCTCTGAGTGACTTTTTACCTCACCAGACTGAGTTCACTTTTAATGGAAAGAAATATGAAATTATTGAGTGTTTTCAAAGAATTCATTCATGTAATGAGTATTTATTGAACATTTACTTTATTCAAGCACTGTTGTATCATTGGAAATACAACCATGAACAAAACAAAACAAAAAAACAAACAAACAAAAATCCAATCTTCAACGAAACTAACATTCTAGCAGGGCAAGACAGTTGATGTACAAAATAAGTAAAGTAGGTAAAAGGTCAAATAATCAAAAGCCTCAGAGAAGGAGAGAGAGAATGCCAAGGAAGGGGTCTGTAATTTTAAATGGAGTGGCTTGAATATCGTCAATGATGGTATTACTGAAAAGGTAACATATGAACATATGAACTAATGCAAAAAGGAAGACAATGATGAGCCATGTAGGTAATTGGAGAAGAGTATCAGCAGGTGCAAAGAGCCCAAAACAGGAATCTGCCTTCTGTGTCCAGGAAGAATATGGGAGCCTTTGTCCACAATGCATGTTTGTTTTTTAAACAAAAGTTTAAAAGTTCAGTTTCTGAAGTGTTATTTAAATTGCTATTTATAATGAATGTATCTATAAAATCACATTATAATGCATTCTCCCAAGAAAATATTTTGGTATTGATTGGTAGAAAATAAGATCTAGAACAAAGTGGAGTGAGAGTCCTATGCTGCCTCATAGTGGTCATTCTGCTGTGAAGTGTTTCATGAAATTTTATGTATTTCGTTTTAGAAAAGCCAAAACAAACAGGAGCAACCCAAAGAAGAGGCCTATAATGAGGGAACATAAAGCCACATCATGGGAGATGGGAGGGAGTTTCAAGAGGGAAGGGACATATATATACCTATGGCTGACTCATGTTGACGTATGGTAGAAACCAACACAATATTGTAAAGCAATTATTCTGCAATTGAAAACAAATACATTAAAAAAAAAAAAAAGGAAGGATTAAGAATGTTGGGTCTGCATGTGAAAAGACTTCCAGGAGGGAGAATAAATGAAGAAAAGATAGCTTTCAACAATTTGACGTGTTGCTAGCGGTCAGGAAGGGCTTCCCTCATAGCTCAGTTGGTAAAGAATCCACCGGCAATGCAGGATACCCCAGTCAGATTCCTGGGTCAGGAAGATCTGCTGGAGAAGAGATAAGCTACCCACTCCAGTATTCTTGGGCTTCCCTTGTGGCTCAGCTGGTAAAGAATCACCTGCAATGAGGGAGACCTGGGTTTAGTACCTGGGTTGGGAAGAGTCCCTGGAGAAGGCAAAGGCTACTTACTCCAATATTCTGGCCTGGAGAATTCCATGGACTGTATTTTCCATGGGGTTGCAAAGATTCATACATGACTGAGTGACTTTCACTAGTAGTCAGGAAACTTTAAATCTAGAAAGTATACCCAAAAAATAAATGTCATTTCAATTTTTGTAAAGGAATAAGTATTAAAGAATATTCTCTTTTGGATCTTTATTGATAGAAATTATAATTTTGTAACCAAGTTAAAAAATCAGTTTATAAAGTGATTCATGAAAATTTATTAGGACATTATCTAAGATCATGTTACTTTTTATTCAAATGCTTTCAGTAACTTCTTTAGTTATATTTCAAAATGAAATAAAGTAAATGTAGATACAAATAACAATAATCTTCCATAAATCCTGTCCTCCTTGTAGGAATCTATTTATAATTTAGTTACAGAAGATAAACATGTTAATAAAGAGTTGTGTTGAGATAATAATGTGACCTAACTCTAAATTATAAATTAAATATATGTAAACATACCAAAATTCAATTGATCTTTTCAAACAGGTAGCAATAATTTTCTTTGTTGGTTTTTGATTTTGGTGTCTGATTTTTTTTTTTTTTTTGGTATTTGAGCAGAAGGAAATAAATGTCAAAGATGAATAGACTGAAAAAGAAAAGATGACAAATTCTCTTGCTATCTAAATCATGAAATAGCACTAGGTTAAGGCATCTTTCCTTTCCTCAGGCCAACAATAAACATTTATATCTTAAATATCAAATCTGAGTGCTTTGGTTCAGACCACTTGTCGAGGATTCATGTATCCATTAATGTACTTTTAAGATACCTCATAATAGTCCGCTTTGTTACTGTAAGTTGCATGTATGTTGAATCAAAATACCTTTTAGTGAAAACTTGTGGATAGTCTTGTTTGTAAACCACATACATTTTTGCATCTATTTTATTTCATTTTGATGTATTACACCATTAGCTATTAGGCCTATCTTCCCAAATCAAAATTGATATGTTAGTTACAAAAAAAAAAATCAAACCTTGACACTTGGATACCTGTTTATCATTTTTGAGTAGTATCAGAACCTAAAGACATCTCATGGTGAGCATGTATCTTAACATATAACAAAAGGGCTATTATCTAGCAGATTTGATTTAATAAAAATCTGCTACAAAATCTATTCCTTACATTTATCTCTTCACGTGGTGCATTCCTTAATGATACATGTGTGATGCTTAAGCTTTTGCAGAACAAAACACTTTCCACTAAAATATTTTCCAATTATTTTTAATAAATAGAGGCTTTCTTTGTTATGCTAACTTGCAATTCCCTCTGTTTCTAAATGAACAGCGGCAGGAAACCTTAACTGCTGCTTGGATTTACTCTAGAGAACAGAAGCTTCAAAGACTTATGCTTTTAGGTTTGACATAAAAAGAAGACATAGGTACATATTTTATAAACAGCATTCAACCCATGCATGGAAGATTAGAATGTGATAGATATCACATTAAAAGTGTCCTTGCTGCTTCATTTTCTCAAACTACTGATTTCACAAAACGTTGACTTTCTATTTGCTCTAATTTTCCCAAGATGCTTAATTATCAAGTAAGTGTTTCTGTTTCCCAAATGTATGTTTTTATGTCTTTCCCTCATTTAACCAAAACAACTTCTCAATAAAATAATATTCAATAACACTCATGTTGAACTTACTTTGTTCCAGGAATTACTTCTATTCAACTAGCTACTATTTTTGTCCCTTGCCTACAGGGACAAATTTTTGATGTGATCTACATTTTCAAAGTGTTATCTTGTCACTAAGACTTCCCTGAACACTTTATCTAAAATTGCAACCCTTAACAATTACTATTCCCAATTCAGACCTCTTCCAAAGTTTCTGTTATTTCTGCTTTCCCCAGAGTACCCTTAGCCTCTGGGCTCAGGGCCTCCATGTACTGATTTAGTTTAGGGTTTCTCCCACTAAGCTTATTTTGCTTTCCTGTTCCTATTATATCAGCCTAGATAAGAAGCCCTGCCTCTTTCCTTAATTGACATGCAAATATTTGGTATATATAGGAGGTTTCAGCGTGTTATTAGGAAAATAAGAATTTTGACTACATTAAGCAAATGTCAACTTCTAGTTACCCCTGCCTCTTAAACTATGTGGATATTTAAGTTTCTGGGACTCTAGCTACCAACCGTGTCACCAGCTCTCCTTGCTTTTAGCTCTTCTGGTTCTCCAACATTGCCCTTTCTGTTTCCCCTCCCTGAAATGACTGTCCCTTCATAAAGCAATGGCATTCAGGTATTTATATACCTTTCTCTCTCCTTTTCTTATTTTTTGTTCCAAATTTCTAGTGCTTTCAGTTGACCAGACACCTAATGCCATGTAGCTAGGATTTTTGTTAGTTTCAACTTTAGTTATTATAAGTCACATGATCACAAAATCTTTGTGCAGATGTCTCTCTTATAAAATTAAATGGAAGCAAATTTTTTTCACCTTTATTTCTTCAGACATCTTAGTCTTTCTGAGGTAAGTTCCTCTTCTTGGAGTATGTCCTTTATAATTTATTGTAAAGAGAGCCTAGTGAACTCTTATTTTTAATATATCTGATAATCTGTTGACTTTCATTCTGAGATTTGCTTGGTTATGCAATTCCAGCTTGACAGAACTTATTTTCTCTTGGCACTTTCAGATTTCTTACCATTTCTAGCTTCCAATTGTTGCTGTTGTTGACAAGTCAAAACTCGGTTTACTTATCCTAGTTCAGATATTGAAATGTGATGTCATATGTAACCAGAAAGGTAAGAAGTTATTTGTTACTTACATAATACAGATCTCTGGGGAGGCCAGGACAAGTATCTCAAGCTGGTCCAAAATGACTTGAGAAAGCAAGGAAGGGAGATTCACTTGGGGTTTTATTGTAGGTGGGGCATGGGGCTGAGATGGGAGTACCTATGCACTGGCAGGAGACGGCATGGCTTAAGTCTTATGACAGCATCAAACAAGTGGACATCCAGGCTTTTTAAAACCACTTTGTCCAGATGTGAAGCAACATTGAAGGCGGGGTTTAAAAATGGAGTCAGGTTCCTCATCACAGCAATATAAGTACTCTGACCCCATTTATATAAAAGTTTCACAAAGACAGATGTGACAATCATTCAGATTCTGCAGCAGGATTTGATTAATCTCCAAACCAGTGCCTGGAATCAAGACCGTTCAGGGCTCAAGGTACAGGTACTATCCTTAAAAGTTACAGGCTAGACGGATTACTGGATTCTTATTGGCATCAGGGTCTAACACAGCTCTAAAATATTTTAGTTAATCAGCATTTCAGAAATGAAAAATATTTTTAATAACCACTATTTTAATTATAAGCCAGGACCAAGATCATACCCAAATTTTTCTTATTACTGTTGAGATCCAACTGAGATTTTTGGAACACTTTTAAGATGCTCAGCGTAATGGAAAAGTAATTTAACAAGAGGATAACTTACAAGGCTCTTCCTTGACTTGCTCCTTGTCCATCTCTGTGTTGGTGATTCTCAACTCTATTAAATTGAATGCTCTTTTTAATAACAAATATTTTCAAATATCTAGTTGGCATAATAAAGTGAAATTCAGGCATAATACAACATAAACACAAACCTTTCAAAATATATTAAAAAATAAAGAAAAAATAATTAAAATTAAGCTTGTAACCTTAAGTAGGACTGGCAGCTACAGTATAGCTAACAACGAAAGCAGCAGCTCCAAGGTAGAAGCATTGTATTATCATCCCCTAGCAGTGCTGTTACCAGTAAACAACTTGATTTTCACAATGGTGGCATTGCAAGAAAAAGCAAGTGAATGTTAAACTTATCAAAAACCACCTTGGTTTATGTGTAAAATAGAGTTAGGTACTGAACACAGGGCATTTAAGCAGACTTGACTTCTGGGAACAACAGTTCTCAGTGCTGTGTATGCATAACAGAAAGACTAGGATCTTGGGTTTTTCCTTCTAATCACCAAAGTATTTAAGTTAAATAGTAACTGAGAAATTGCCCTTTGTTCCTCTTCAAAATGCCCACTAAAGCAGTATGACTCCCAATGAAAACCACCCCCACCAACAGGAGTGCACTGGGTGTCTGACGGGCCCTGAATACCAAGACACACAGCGAAAGGCAAAACTCCCTCCCTTCCTCTGCAATATGACTCATGTAATTCCCACTTTCTGCCTCAGAACCATGCCCTTCTCAGGACAACTACCAGAGTGAATACTCCATCCTTCAGGGAAAATTACAGACCTGATACTGTGCTGTGGATTTGTCCTCTGGTCCTCTAAATAAACTGCACTCCTGATGCTCCTCATCATTACTCACTTACACACACACACACACACACACACAGAGTACCACAGAAATTAGAGAGAGATGACAGATAGGTACATAGATGGGCAGATGGTAAATAACTAGGTAGTCTGATAGACAAAGTATTATGGAGTCAACTTCAATTTAAGTAAAAACATTTACCTTGCCTAAGAGTACCATTAGGCCTCAGCAGTAAAAAATCCACCCACCAGTGCAGGAGATGTGGGTTCGATCCTTGGCTCGGGAAGATCCCCTGGATAAGAGTGGCGGCCCACTCCAGTATTCTGGACTGGAGAATTCCATGGACAGAGGAGCCTGGCAGGCTACAGTCCGTGGGTTCACAAAGAGTCAGACATGACTGAGCGACTGACACTTTCACTTTTCAAGGGAACAATTAGCATTTCTGTTCTAACAGTTAGCTAACAGCCTGAAATATTTGCTTTTAGGTCATTTCAGTTTTCTTCAGAATAATGAGTATGTCCCTGATTTTAATTTGTGTAACTAAATGCCTAGTCAGAGGATTTGCCCCAAATAAAGACAATCCAAACGGGAATTCAAATATCGATCTTTTCATATATTAAAATCTGGATATGGCTTTTAAATGAAATATTTCTTTCAAAATATTTCTTTCAGCTGCAATCATTTAATAGCTATAAGGCCTCAGTCTAGGAAAGAGTTCCTTTGTTTTGGGTTTCATCCACTGCACCCAATACATTATAATTTATATTATCAAAAAGGCCTTTCTAGATATAACATGGTGGTATATTCTCGTATTCATCTTTCTCTGATCATTACTGTTGATGTCATATTTCTGAAAGTTTTAAAGCAGTTCGGAACTCCAGGACAGTAGAATCATCGCTTTTCACTTGATCATCCCATTGCCAAATCTTTTTGCTCACATTCTGTTTCTTTATAGTGCTGCCAGGTCTTTATAGTGAATCTTCAGGTTTATGGCCAACTGTTTGCCAAAGTTTTAACTCTAAGTAGGTTCTGGACTTTACACATGGCAATAAAATTTTATCATGCTATGAACTTCAATGCATTTGTCAATTCTGCTATTTATCCTCAGGACTGGAGTATTCTTATTCAAGTTTGATTTTCTAAGGGTCATTATAAATTAAGTTCCAATTTCTCCTTAAAATTTAAATTAGAAAACTAAGAAGAAAGATTTATAGTTTCTTTCTTACTATCATTATATACATGTTAGGAAACCATCTAAAATAAAATTCTAACAAAGTGGGTACTTTACAATGTTATCAAAAAACTGTCCTAGAGAAAAAGTAATCAAAGTAAGGTTGAAATTTCTACTAGACAGTGACCCATTGCAGCTGTCACAGAAGAGGCCCAGAACAATGTGGTGTATTGACTATCATACTATTTTGTTCATTAGTAGAATAAATCAAAATTACAATAAGGTGCTTAAGTTAAAAACTATGACACACAGTTAAAATTGTGTAATTACTGAGAATGTTTAAAGGCATATTTGTCATGTCTGAACTGCCTGCTAGCATGACATGGGTCAGACCTGTGGGTTGCAGTGCATGGAGCCCGGGGAAATTAGAAACCAAGCTAAACAAGCAAGCGAAACTATTACCCATAATTGAACTATTTTGGTCTTTTGAAACCTAAAACCTGGGAGGCAGAATTGCCCTTTTGGAATATTTTGTGAACCTAATAGTCATTTTAAGTAGCACATATATTTTAAAATAAAAATTATTTTATTTTAAAAGATTATTCATGCTTTATTATTTATAGGTAAGGGGTCATATTGGATATTTTTGAAACTGTACATAGGAGGAGATTTTATACATAAATTTCCATTCAGGAAGTTAAACAAATATTATGCAATATTTATCTTTTAGAAAGAGAACTTTTAATTTGATATGGTTGAAGATCATTGCACTACTTCAGACATCTTTATCCTTTTCCAAGGTCAACTGCTATAAGCTTTTGAGTAAACTTCCAAAGCTATAATCTTCTGTTTAAGACGAAGAAGTATCTGGAACAATTCCTGGTATACTGTAGTTTCTCCAGGTACATTTGTTGATTTGGATTAATTAAATTAATTGCCTGGTGCCTACTGATTAAGCCAAGCAAATGAAAACATTATGTAAATTACTGTTGGGCAGCTGTTTGCAGACAGAATCAATAAATTACAGTACTAGTATGAACCAAATGCTTAAATTTGAGATTCCTGGATTCTTTAATGCCAATTTAAAATAAAAACACCAAGGCAAAAACCTCTTATTGGCCTTTATGTGGGTATCTCTGTTATCCTGAACCAATCAGATTGTTTTCTGAACCAATCATGATGATGGCCAGAAAATTAAGTAATAAAATTCTATTAAGGACCTTCGTCAGAACTGAAAGGTAGTATAATCGGAAGTCTGGCCAAAATTATATGATTTAGCAGGGAACCAGCAGTAATCCAAAGAAAAGCTGTAAAGGATTTTTAGATGACTAAACTATGATATGCCTTTGAGAATTTGAAGAATATTAAGGAAACATTCCCAGAAAAATTTGCATGTGCACATGCACAGAAACAAGCGCACAAATTATGTTTTACTACATATCAAAAATGTTTCAAAACTCAGTTTCCCTTTCTCTTGACTGACTAACTTATAGCGCTGCATGAGTGTGAAGGTACAGCTGGGGGTATTCAGCCTCTTTTTCATGTGAAAAATTCTGATCAACAGAGAAGACAATGATGCTGACACAACAGAGCAGAACTGAGAGAGAGAGAGAGAGAGCAAATCCACAAGCTGAGTCCTTGGATCCAACTGTGCCTAAGATTTGTTTTGTCCTACAGTTTCCAGTTGTATGGGCCAATAAATTTGCTTTTGTTTATTTGGGTTGGTTCTGTCACTGGAAATCAAAGTCTATTCAATACTAATTGGTAACAGTATATCAAGAACTGCATTATGATATTAACAAAATTATGTGGACACAAAATCAACACACAAAACTGCAAAACCCTTATTTTTAGTAACTAATTTATTTTTCTTTTTAGCCAAACAGCAAAAGAGAATTCATGTTGTGGGACATTAAAGCATCTAAATTCACTTTGAAATGATTATGGATCTCTTTTCTTGAATGACAGTGGTCTGTAAATTTTGTTATGAAGTACATAAAAACTCTTCCCAACAGGACATTAGAATAAGGCCAGTAAAAATGATACAATATTTCAATTCACCCAGGTTACAGAGATGAAGTTTATTGAATGCCGGCATTTAGAAACATGGCAGAAATCAGTGTATGACTCGTTTAGTGGGAACCGTTGTCGTGATCATTGTTACAATATCATGGGTATACTTTTTAGTCTATTTAATTGAATGTTTATATGAAATGATTGTTATTTATTACCACTAAAATATGTGATGCTAGGCACAATAATTAAAACATGCTCTTTAATTTCTGAGCATCTGTGCTTTCTTTCTTTTCTTGGATAGGAAGTATTGGGAAAAGAGTGGTGTGACTTAAAAACTGCAAAAAAAACCGTGAGCCTAAATGATCCAACATTTCTGTGGTAGTAAATGTTCTCAGGCAGACCTTCACAGAAATAGTGATGATTTTCTCTACTGGTTTCTTAAACTAACATATGGAGAAGACTTTCAGTTAGAAGCTGGTTCACAGTTATTTTCTCTAAAGAGAAATAAAGCAATGATATTAAAGCAAAGAGAAGAAAATAAAAATGCAGAAGTTTGAAACTTTTGGTCTTATAATAAATTGAAATACATTAGAACTTCTATTCTCTAGTTTTTACCACTACTTGAGATTCAGTATCATGTTGAAAGAAGAAATTCACACCATGTGTATAATAGTGATCCTTACAGAAGATGAGGGTTTCAATAGATTATTCATGAAATGGCAAGTTACCATAACTTTGATTAGAATTACAAAGATATAGAATAGACATTCCTTCCATAAGAATTGCTAAGGCTTTAACATCTTTATTCTTTTCTTTCTGGCAGCTGTTTCAGGAGCACTTGAGTTAGAAATTGAGTCTTCCTTCAGATTTATGAAGACGTGTATTTTCTTCCAAACAATTTGACAGCATATGATGTAATCATTCAAGCACTGAGGTCATACATGCAATAGCTGCTGTAGAGATGTCTAAAATCTACTGCTTCTCATACATTCCCTTATAGTCATTAAATGAAATGAACCACAAAGCAACAAGCAAACATACAGAAAATTATGTTGCTTGTTTTTCTCCTATGGTAATTCCACCCCAAAGTCAATTTCTCTCCAATTTAAATTTAAAGGAAGACATTTTAAAGAATTTTGAAGATAAGATATTTCTTTTCTTCTATTGTATTTTCCCATACTGAAACACTTGGATAACATTTGGAGTCTTGTGTTTTTTTTTTTTTAAATATGAATCATATAGTTGATGATAAAACTAAGTCGTTTAAATTATGAATTTAGAAAGAAAATTTGACTCTTTCATAGTGAGCCTAAACTAGTCTCCATTGCTTGCATGAGTGCTAAGCTGCTTCAGTCAGGTTTCTCTGTCCATGGGATTCTCCAGGAAAGAATATTAGAGTGGGTTGCCATGCCCTCCTCCAGGGGATCTTCTCCAGCCAGGGACCAAACCTGTGTCTCTTTGTCTCTGGAACTGGCAGGTGGGTTCTTTACCACTAATACCACCTGGGAAGCCAGTCTCTATTAAGCTCTTTAAATTAAATGAATACATCATACAAATCAGTCACCTAAATAACTAACTGAATTTTTATTGTCTTGACTAATTAAACTAATTGTTTGCTTTATTCTTTTATTGAGACATTAAAAAAAAAAGTTAAAAGTATTGTAGGAAGTTGAGGGAAGTTGATTACTTGAATCCCAGACAAAATTTTTCGTGTCAAAAAAATTAATCAATTAATATTTCTGGCCCAAGTCTACAAACACATTAGTTTTGATCATAGAGATGCTTAAATCAGTCAAATATTGCCCTCTTTCCTCTAAATTCCCAGATGTCTACCACACTTAAGCAATTTTTGATTGTCTTAAGGGTCACAATGGTCAACTAATTTGTGCATGTTGCCATGGTTACCAAGTATCTTTTCTTTGCCTGATTAAACTTGCAAAGTGAAAAAAACCCTGAATTTCCACTGACTATCCATTATACACACTGTAAGTTGAAGGTTAAAAATACCATCCATATTATTACTAAACCACCGAGGGTAAATAATTTGAGTGTTTCAATGAGTGCTGATGTCATGGTTTCATTGGTCTTTATGTACACTATGATATAGCCTTGCAGATGTTTAATATGTTTTATTCCAGTTGGCCAGTACATCGAAGTGTTTGAGTATATGGATAATGTGGTAATGGATTTCTTATTTTAATCCAAATTAACTTCATTTATAACATCACATTTAGTGTTATAAGAAGAACATTTTTATGTTGGGAAAAGTTTTTTGACTGGAGTAGAGACAAAAGGATAACATTACCTAATGTGGTTTAATGCTATAATTATGAATTTTAAAATATTCAAATTATAAAAAAAGTTTTATTTTATTTACTTTTAGTTGTTTTCTGAGGGAGAAAAAAAGTTCTTGGTGATACTTTCTTTTCATCATTTTCATGAGGAGAAAAGGAATATATTGATAGGTAAATGATACTGAAAATGACTATTTATTAATATTTTTAACTGTTTGGGCTGAACAATTGTGAGAAGTTTGAAAGTAAAAAGTTCACCTCATTTTTGTATCTATTTTCATATTAAGAACAAGAAAAGTCACATTAAATAACTGTAGTTTATAAGTATATTTTTAATTAAAAAAGTGTCTACTAGGACTTTAAGTGTAAATATTTGAACATAAGTTCATTTTATTATTCAGATCTGAGTTGGACAAAAGGGCAGTTGTAGGCCAGATGTATCAGGAATACATATGAACAAATGAGTATCCAATTAGACAGAAAACTATCCAATCCAATGACTAAGGACATTTTAAAATAGATTACTATAATAGGGCTAAAATACTATAATAGTGGTCAGGGATTAATAAATGAATGCTTAGATACATAAGATTAAAAAGAGTGAAGATAGTGACTATTATAAAAAGGAAACATTAAAGGAAAGAAATACTATAAAAGCAGTGTAAATGAACTTCAACTGAAAAGGAAGAAAACACAATTGTTCATGAGAAAATTCATAGCAGAAACAAATGCGTAAACACAGAATGAGAATTTTAAAAGGAGTTTATGCATGCATACTCAGTCACTTAACTCATGAATCTTTGCGACCTTACGGACTGACTTTTTTACCTATGGACTGTCTTTGTGACCTTATGGACTGTTGCCCACCTGGCTCCTTTGTCTATGGGATTCTCCAGGCAAGAACACTGGAGTGGATTGCCATGCCCTTCTCAAGGGGATCTTCCTGACCCAGGGGTCAAACTTGAGTCTCTTATGTATCCTGCATTGGCAAGCGGGTTCTTTGTTCTGATTTAAAACATAACCCATGCGCTTGTTACAAGACAGACATAAGTAGGTATTGAACAAATTAAAGGAATTGAAAAAAATTTTGCATGATTACAAAATTTGTCATCATAGTTTCATATGTTTGTTTCTTGCCAAAGATGTAAGGCAGTTCCTGATAAAATTGCCTTAGAAGTAATTTACTTATATTGATTTCCATATGAAGTTGCAATATAATACAGACTAATGGTGGGGAAACATAGAAAGTAGTATGTTGTAAATACTTACAGAAGAAAGTGGCCATTATGCTCATTTGAAGTGTTAGTCATATTACTATCATAGAAGTTTATTAATGATCTGGAAAATTTAGTAAATGACATTAAAATTTGCAAACGCAAATTTTATGTTATGACTATTTGCTCATAATATGATATAGTAATTACTTTCTAATTACTTGAATTTAATAGTGACACTGTTTGTTTTATGACTGTGATAATGCAAAACAAAACAAAAAAATGAAATACAACAGTACATTGAGAAAGCAACAGAAGTATGTAATAAGAACACCTAAACATTTCTGGATGAATGCGGCTCAGACAACCTTTGACTCCAATCTCTTCTCAGAACCTTCACTGGGTAGGAAGAGAGAAGCTCTTATTTCTACATTACACTTAAGGAAGCATTTATATTTCTCTTTCCATGTATTACTACATTTAGTTAATCTCTTATTTTCATTTCAATTAGTATGAAGATAATAGAAGAAGTAGAGATCTCTGTTTTGTGGAGCACCAAATCAAGTAATAATGATAGTGGTGATGGTCACCGTGCTGATGTTGGTGTGGTAGTACTAGTACTACTAGTACCACTATTAGATAGCATTTACTGACAACTTTCTGTGTGCCAGGCCCCATGTTGAACATTCTGTATGCATTAAACCCATTTAATTCTTACTGTCGTTATTTAAATTGTTGTGGGCTTATATCCTACTTAATAGAAGCATAAGAATACCTTTTTTATATCTAATCATTGTTTTGGGAGGACTGATACATTAAATGAATCAAGT
Source organism: Cervus canadensis (assembly GCF_019320065.1). NCBI lineage: Eukaryota > Metazoa > Chordata > Mammalia > Artiodactyla > Cervidae > Cervus > Cervus canadensis. The sequence continues at coordinate 51,278,619 of NC_057397.1, read as the reverse complement.
GCTTCATATTTACGGCACTATTGTTCTCCATTCACTTGGTTGTGTCTGACTCTTTGCAACCCCATGAACTGCAGCACACCAGGCTCCTCTGTCCCTCACTATTTCCTGGGGTTTGCTCAAACTCATGCCCATTGACTCAGTGATGCTATTCAAACATCTCACCCTCTGTCGCCCCTCTCCCCTTGCCCTCAATCTTTCCCAGCAACAGGGTCTTTTCCAATGAGTTGGCTCTTTGCATTAAGTGGCCAAAATATTGGAACTTCAGCATCAGTCCTTCCAGTTAATATTCAGAGTTGATTTCCTTTAGGATTGACTGGTTTGATCTCCTTGCCATCCAAGGGACTCTCAAGAATCTTTTCCAGCACTTCAATGTGAAAGCATCAATTTTTCAGCACTCAGCCTTCTTTATGGTCAACTTTCACATGCCTAGGTTTGTCACAGGGTACTGTAAAGACAGATTACCAGCTTTCCACTACCAAGACTTTTGGGGGACATATTACTATTATATATCTCATACTGAATGCTACTATTTGGGGATCATTATTCGGGATGGAAAAAACATTACATAAGATGGGGAAGAAAACTCCATTTTGTGAAATATGACACATTCAATCTGTGTTCAAGCCTGGAACTATGCGGTTGGTTAGAGTGATGATTGGCAAATCAATTACTAGTAATTAGATGCTTCTAACTACAACTGGTAAACAGATATTACTGGATATGAAGAGTTTCAACATTCAAGAACAGGCTAATGGTGGAGAAACATAGCCAGCAATAAGTTATAAAAACTCAGAGAAGAAAGTGCCTTTATGCTCATTAGATGTCAGCATGAGTCACGTTATTAGTCAAATGCTTGTGAGTCATATACTCAAGGCAGTCATGTTAAGTTGAGGAAAAAAAAATATATATATATATAGAGAGAGAGAAATTTGCAAGCCTCTTTCTTTCCATATGAAATTCTTACTTTCCACTATAATTTGGCACTGGCATTTCTCATTTTCTTTATAATATGGTGTATTATTTGCTGTGTTTAATGATACTAAATATAACTTCAAAATAAACATTCCATTTCTTGAGTTCTGGATGTACTATAAAACTAAGTACAATATTCATTAAATGACTACTTGATATATTGCCCAGTTAATATCAGATTGAATTTTATAGAGTTCCTAAGTCAAACACTGAAACATTTTGAAATAACTTTAGTAATAACCCAAATTTAATTCCTAAGTTTATTACTAATACCTTTTAATCAATATAAGTATGAAACCTATGTATTCAAATAATAGTTGAAGTAGCATCAACAATATTAAAAAACATCTGACAAAGGCAATAAAGAAGGGGGGAAGACCTTACTCGTAGCCTTTTAGAGTTTTATTTAGAATTATTTGATCCATTGGAGCATAAACATACATCATTTTTTGCAAGGCATCAGTCATATTCTTAAGTAGGCTATCTGCCAAGTTCATTTAAGTGATATTACTATGAACTGAAGTTAGGATTTACTATCTCAGCCTATATATTACATAGATTTACTAAAATGTTATTTCAAGCATGTAGCCCTAGAGGTCACTCAATTTAACTGTCCCCCAAAGTTATAATAACTGATTATAGTGGAAGTCAAATGGGTAGAATACAAAACTTATAGCCATAACTGAACTCCATTAAATGCATTCGCAATGTCAAAGTCAATTGCTTCTGGCAGTGCCATTTCTGTTATCATGTTGATCAAAAGGTAATGGGAAGTGACAAGCACTATCACAAACACTCCATTGTAAACAAAATACTCTTCAAGCCTTAAGTGACTATGGTGATATCCTGTTTTCATAATAGTCAAATCCAGTAAAGTCTTTTACTGCTTTCAGAAATGTGTCTCATTTTACACAAACAAATCATCTACGAAGGATTTTGAATGGCAGCCAGTAGGGAATGCTGAAGAATGATAACAAAGCAAAGTTCATGTAAGGAATAACTTAAGGAACTGCTTCCATATACAATATGTTTGTCTGTCTGATTGTGTTTCTCCCCCATAAAAAAGATGCATTATCTACTCTGTGTCCATATCATAAATTTTCAGGGTTTTATGCATTTATGATAATTTTCCTGCCCTGAAGTGACCTATACTCTATTTTTCACTGGCCAATGCTGCTTAATTTTCATGTTTTGCCTCACAATAATTACCTTTTATTGCTTTTTCTAAACTTCTTCATACTCACACACAAATAATTGGCCTTCTATTTGTGTTTCTAGTATTTTATCTAATATTTATAGTATAATAAGTCAAATATCTCAGTCTGTAACTCAAGACACATCATATTTAGCATGTACAAAGCTAAACTTTATGTTTTACTTTTTCCAAGGCAAATTGCTCATACTCTTGAATCAGTTATGTAAGTGACTGGAATTACCATATAATTATGTCAATCATCAAGTCAGAAACTTGGAAATTGATAATAATTACACTCCATACCTCATCATCAGTTGTATTTGTACAATTGAAATTTTGTCAGTATTTTCATAAAAAAGCTTTTCTGAACCCTCATGTCACCAATATCACATATCTATAGATTTGCCATCACCTTTCTTCTAACTGAACTATCTAAAAAATCTCTCCCTTTACTCCACTACTTTGTCATTGTTATATCCCCAGCAAATAAATAATACTTGATGGCATTATCAATAAGTCTAATAATACCATATCAAAGTATTCCTGTACACTTCATTGCCTACAAGACTAATATTGCTTTTCTTAACATAAATGTGTTTTCATTTATTTAGCCCAAACAATTTTCTTGATACTTCTGGTACATACACTCTCATTATTACACTATATATTATTCACACATATATACAACAGGTAGTTACTGAGTGTCACTATGTATCAGACATTATTTTAGGACCTGTAGTTACAACATTGAACACCATATATACAACTCATCAGATCTGGTTTTATCTCTTAGCTTCCTTCAGATTTTACTAACATCACCTTTCAATTAAGGTCTTTTTTGACAACTCTATTTAAAATTTCACCCCCAAAATCCATTTCACTTACCTCTTTCCAATTCAGCTTTCCCCACAACACTTTTAATCCTCAAACTACCATGCATTCTAGATGGCTGTTTATATCACTTCCTCTACTATAAAGTAAGATTAGTGAGGGCTGAAACTTTTTTGTCCTTTAGTAGTCAGTAATGACAGTGAACAGCTTTAATATGCTATTTATTCTCAAAAGTAAAATGTATCTTACATAGTTCAAGCTGGTATTTTATAGTCTAACTATTGCTGTCCAAGTAGAGAGCTTCCACCCCCCCCCCATTGTCAATCCTAAATGATGTTAGTTTTATTTTATTAACAAAGGTGAAGGATTTAAGTATATGTCTGTATCCCATTTTCCATGATCCAACTATATTTATTTTGTATATTAAATTATGTCCTAAATAATTCCTCTATGAAGCTCTTTTTGATACTCCTTGTAGAATTGCTGTCTTTTTGGTTTGGGACACCAATAATAAGTAATGTTTCCATATAAGCACTTGTCACAGGGGATGCACAATTTGCTGGGAAAGATCGAGGGCAGAAAGAGATGAGGGCATCAGAGGATGAGATGGCTGGATGGCATCACCGATGCAATGGACATGTACTTGGGCAAACTCTGGGAGATGGTGAGGGACAGGGAAGCCTGGCTTGCTGCAGTCCATGAGGTCACAAAGAGTCAGACATGAGTGGGCAACTGAACAACAACAACAATGACATACACGAGTTATTTTAATTTTATTCACGTGGGGTTAAGAGAGGTAAGCAAGCATTAGCCAGCACAATCAGAATTTCCTAGAGAATATTATTTTACATTTTAATGTAAATTTAAAACACTAACACAAGAAAATGTCCAAGATATATTCTTATTTTGAAAAATAATGAAAAATTTTTTTGAGAAAAATTTGCAATGAAACTCTTTATTACTTATTCTCTACATGTTTTTGACTTGAACCATAGAGATATATTATATACAGCAACAAACAAAAATAATCATCCCTTCCTTTTCTGTAATGGTCAGCATAAAAACTAGAGACATATTCTTACTTATAGAATAAACAAAATTCTGATTCTTTAGGCTAGTTGAGCTGTTAGTAATGAGTTGATATATTTAGATATCAAACCCTAGGAGGGAATAGCTAATGAAAGTTAAGTACTTGATTAGTGTGTGGATGTATGTGTGATACCTTTGGGAAATATTAAAACAATGTTCAATTAAGAAATACTTATTGAATTCCAGAGCAATGGGATGGGGAGGGAGACGGGAGGGGGGAGCGGGATGGGGAACACTTGTAAATCCATGGCTGATTCATGTCAATGTATGGCAAAAACCACTACAATATTGTAAAGTAATTAGCCTCCAACTAATAAAAATAAAAAAAAAAAAAAGAAATACTTATTGAGCTTTCCCATTAAGTGTCTGGGATACAGTAGTTTAGTTGATGACTATATTTCTGCCATTCAGGAAATTACTACCTATTCGAGAAAAATCAAAATAAATTACTAAAAAGACTTAATACAACATATAGCAAGTGCTATGTGAGGAAAGAAGAGGGCACTGGTGTGGGTGTGTGCTCAGTCAGTCAGTCCTGTCTGACTCTTGTGACCCCGTGGCACTGGAACAACGAACAAAAGGAGAATAGGTCTAACTGGGAAGACCTTTGAGAGGAGATAATATCTATCTATGCCAAAGCCTAAATAATGACAAGGAATCATCCATGAATAAAGAGTGGGGGTTTCATGTTCCTGGAAGTGGTAATGACTTGTTAAAATATTCTGAGGCAATAAGGAGACCACTTGTGTCTCTAATAATACTGGAGAACAATGAGAAAGATAAGGAGAGTAGTAAGATTTAAGGTTGAAGAGGTTTGTAAACACCAGATCCTGCAGGGTTGTAAGGGAAGGGATAGGAGTTTGGATTTTACATCAAGTTCAAAGAACCTTAATCAACAAAGATTCATTATAGCTCTTCATGATCTTTCAAGCAATATTTCCCCATTGTTACATTCTCATAGCACCTTTTTCTACACATCATTTGTACCTTATTTCTCTCTGAAAAATAAGCTAAAACTGTCTTTTGGACTTCTGTTTCATCCCCAAGGAAATTAAGATATACACAATCTTTAAGCCCATTTAGCTTTCACAATATTGCCTGGATTTCAAAGGACCAAATAATAAAGGTCATTTAAAGACCAAACAGAAAACTGCTCCCCTCCAGAATAATGTTTCATAGATGTAGATGCCACATGTGCATTATGGAAAATGGCTGACTTCAGCGTGACTAAAATATATGGTTTTATATCAATGCATTTCTCTCAAAATAAAACTATAGAGACTGTTGGAATTCCCAGAAACCTTGTAAAATAAACTGAAACAAAACGTTATTTCCAAGAGCAAAGTTTAGTTTGAAGAAACAAAGTGATGAAACAGCAATATATTATTATATAAATCTAATTGTTGTGTGGGTAAAAATTCTCATAGCATTAATATGTATTAATATTCCATTGCTGTGTATATAATTTTGTAATAATTACCAACAATAAATAAAATACTATTATATGATAACTGAAATGACCAATAAAATGTTTTCCATGTTTAAATTTTAATCACTAATTCAATAATTTATTAATCTGATGAAGGCACTTACTCTGAATTACATCATTATAGAGCAATATGTACTTTTCAAATGTTAATGTCTCATTTCCATCAGGGCTTTTCATTTAAAAGAAAACAAACAAAAAAAGTGAAAACAGACATTCAATGAGTACATTAAAATTAGTTATCAATGGTCACATCTCATGGAAATGGACACATCTATATAAAGTTTCTATCAAATCTATTCCCTTTTACTATGCACAGCCTTCAGAAGTTTATTAAATTCACATGAAGGAAAAAAATAATTCTGGCAGCATTTCCTCAAGTTTTGTGTTAGGTACCCCTGAGTGCCTTTGACGCTGCAGATGACCAGGTTTTATGTTTTCTTAGCTTTATTGTAGGAAACTGCAATCAGCATTTTGATAAACATCCTGGTGATTCTGATTCAGACTAAGATGGGCTACCAGTCAGACACTAAGAAATCTGTCCTATGGTGCAGATTATCTAGTGGGTAAATACCCAGGAAAGCAGGATTTATAGTTTTGCCATTATATATAAGCAAAAAATTCTCTGCTATAAACAGCTCTTATTCTACATTGTAGGTGCTCTTTATTTTTCCCTTTTCAAGCTCATGGCTGTAGTATGAAGGATTCATACTAAGTAAGCTCAGCTATGTTCTGTTATAAAATTATTGGGAATTACCCATAAAAGAGTCAGGCACAACCAAATGACAACTATCCACGTTCTGCCAGAAGATCAGACATAAAAGACAATAGCAGCACATAATTGTACTGGAAAAGAGTATACATAATTACAAAATGTGACATATAAGTAATTTATATTGTGATGGCCATACATGTTAAAAAATTGTCTATCCTGCTTTAAAAACAAGCATAGCTTCCAAAGAAAAAGATCCTATAATGGAACAACCAAGGAATCAAACAAACAAACAAGATTGATTATGTTAAAATAAATGAAAGTGTTAGTTGCTCAATCATGCTGACTCTCTGACCCCACAGACTATATAGCCCACCAGGCTCCTCTATTCATATGATTCTTCAGACAAGAATACTGGTGTGGGTAGACATTCCCTCCTCCAGGGGATCTTCTCACACCAGAGATTGAACCCGGGTCTCCTGCACTGCAAGCAGACTCTACCATAGGAGCCATCAGGGAAGCCGACTTTATTAGTCTACAAATAGAGAATGGCAATAAAGAGATAGATATTATAAAAAAGAACCAAATGGGCATTTGACACTATTCAGTTTCTCTGACAATAATGCCTTAATTGAATATGTATACATATAGATGATTCACTTTGCTGTACAGTATTAATAGAAACTAATGTGATATCATAAAACAACCATACTCCAATAAAAATTATATCATGTGGCTTTTGTGAATGGTAGAAAACTAAATTATCTTGATTTTTTTGTTTTTTTGTTTTTGAAGCATAACTTCCCATGTTATATTAATTCAATAAAAAATACTCAAAAATTAAAAAAAAACTTAATGTCTTAGTTGAAGCTATCCTCCATATAATGCCTGGAAAGTTACAATAGCTACTGTCCCCTACTATACACACTTCCCATTAGTTTATACACAGTTTTTCTTGTCCCTTCCAATCTTTTCTTTGTGTGGTAGTCAGACTGATCTGATCCAAAAGCAAATGGAATCATGTATCTTCTCCTGACTTTTAGCATCTTATGTCAATTCTCATTACCTCAGGAAGGTCTTTCTTGTTCCTACTGAGCAGAACATGTCTTGCAATTATATAGTTTTATTATACCATATATCTTTCATTCATTGGACTGATCACAGCTGGAATTTTATCACTTTCATGCTTATTTGATTAAAGCCTGTCTTCTAATGGAAAGATACATGAATTTATGGACTGAAGATTTTTAATTTTTGCTTGCCATTATTTTTTCCATCAGCATCCTAATTGTTGAGAAATAATGCTCCATGAATATTTTTGTGTTTCTTCTGGTTAGTGCTTTTTGAAAAAAAAAATACTGGCAACTGAGTTAAAGGACGATTAAATGATTACCAAGGGGCACAAAAACTAAGACTGACATGGAATTAAAAATTTGGCCTCCCTCCTATCAATAGTTCAGTTCAGTGCAGTCCCTTAGTGGTGTCCAACTCTTTGCGACCCCATGAATCGCAGCACGCCAGGCCTCCCTGTCCATCACCAACTCCCAGAAGTTACTCAAACTCATGTCCATTGAGTTGGTGATGCCACCCAACCACCTCACCCTATGTCATCCCTTTCTCCTCCTGCCTTCAATCTTTCCTAGCATCAGGGTCTTTTCAAATGAGTCAGCTTTTCGCATGAGGTGGCCAAAGTATTGGAGTTTCAGCTTCAGCATCAGTTCTTCCAATGAACACCCAGGACTGACATCCTTTAGGATGGACTGGTTGGATCTCCTTGAAGTCCAAGGGACTCTCAAGAATCTTCTCCAACATCACAGTTCAAAGGCATCAATTCTTCGGTGCTCAGCTTTCTTTATAGTCCAACTCTCACATCCATACATGACTACTGGGAAAACCATAGCCTTGACTAAATGGACCTTTGTTGGCAAAGTAATGTCTCTGCTTTTTAATATGTTATCTAGGTTGGTCATAAATTTCCTTCCAAGGAGTAAGCATCTTTTAATTTCATAGCTGCAATCACCATCTGCAGTGATTTTGGAGCCCAGAAAAATAAAGTCACCCACTGTTTCCCCATCTATTTGCTGTGAAGTGATGGGACCGGATGCCATAACCTTCATATTTATTATAAGAATAAAATAAATATAAAAACATCACTGGATTTTGCATAGGGTAAATTAATTTTTAAGAAATAATATATATATACATATGAATATATATGAGGTTTTAAGCCAATTATACATATGTAATTACATCCTTATATGTAATTATGTTATCTTTCTCTAAATTCAATATACATGACAGGGAAGTATATATGTAAATATATATAATTATTATGGAATCTCATAGCAAAATATTTTATTTATAAATGAATAAACATTTATTTGGATATAAAGGATTATTTGATTTAGATGTAAAACTATTTTTAGTAGTCATCACCTATATACTGGTTTACTTTAGATGTTAGATATTTAATTTCTCCTGTTTAGAATCTAGAATAAAATTTGAAATTTTATTAAATTAATGACAAAATGTCATTAAGACAGTAAAATAATTAGAAAAATCTATAAAATTGATAACACAATTAACTATATAATTGTCAAGAAACTTACATTACCTACTGTGAAAGATAAATTCTGACACACTACCCAAAATTGGCTAATAGACCAGGTATAATTCAAATTGGGTTTTCAAATGTTTTATCACTTGAATTTGGCTCTAAAATGATCTCTTTTCCTTATTATAAGCAGCATATTTTACTCCTTCCAAGAGATGATTTTATAATTGCTTCTTTATTTTTCCTATTTAAATGTATTTTATGGCAGAATTTTAATACTATTTTATTATTTAAAATAAATATAAAATATTTATATTTGTCTTAGCCATGGGAACTTATGTATAACATGTTACATTCAGTTCTTCCCAACCACAACATAATTGTACATAAGAATACTGAGAGTATCAGTTCTACCCTTGAGTTTGCCTTGTCCTAGAGGCAAGAAAATCTTAATACAGTTATTCATTAATTCAATAAATGCCCACTGACAGCCTATGAGGTTCCAAATATTCTCTCACTAGAACCTGTTGATTGTGACAGCAGTTGCAGTCCTTACCCTGAGAGGTCTAAAGCTAGCATGGGAGACATGTTAATCATTAAAATATAAACCCAATTTCACAGAGCTGTTGGGAGGACTAAGTGGCATAATGCATATGAAGCACTTGGTTGAATATCTACAGACATCCAGAGCTTAATACAAGTTTAGTACCATTATTATTTTTCATATCAAGTACAGTAGAGATTAAGTGCTTCAGTTCAGTTCAGTTCAGTTGCTTAGCTGTGTCCAGCTCATTGTGAGCCCATGAGCCGCAGCACATCAAGCCTCCCTGTCCACCATCAACTCCCGGAGTTTACGCAAACTCATGTTCATTGAGTCAGTGATGCCCTTCAGCCATCTCACCCTCTGTCGTCCCCTTCTCTTCCTGCCCCCAATCCCTCGCAGCATCAGGGTCTTTTCCAATAAATCAACTCTTCGCATGAGGTGGCCAAAGTATTGGAGTTTCAGCTTCAACCTCAGTCCTTCCAATGAACACCCTGGACTGATCTCCTCAAGGATGGACTGGTTGGATCTCCTTGCAGTCCAAAGAACTCTCAAGAGTCTTCTCCAACACCACAGTTCAAAAGCATCAAATTTTAGCACTCAGCTTTCTTCACAGTACTTAGATTGTATTAAACCATAGTTGTCCAAAATATAGCTCAAGCATTTTACCAAGACTAAGAACAGGTACCAGGGAAAACTTCCCTAAAGGCAGCAAAATGACAAGTATATTTTTCATGATAAGTACACAGCTACAACATCATGCTTCTCATTTCTGCCTCTAAATCTCAAATGGGCATCTACCTTTGTAGAACTCTTTGTCATATATACAGCTTTACTACAAGGAAATAGATAAACCCTTGTTGTAGATCTCTAGGTTCTACACTGTAGGAAGATAAGTTAGAAAAGAGTTTTTGAATCAATCTCCACTGAACCAGCTTACAGCATTGGCACAGTCTACTGTTCAGCTACTCATATGCACATACATCATATCCGCTTATCATACTTAATTTTTAAACAATAATAATGCTTTGTTTTTAATCATAATATAATTACCTATTGTATCAGTGAAAACACAGACACCATTTACCCAGAAGTGGAAACCTAAAAAGTTTTATCAGTCACTGCATCTATCTCTGGGTGATGTTCACTTCTTCTTTAGTCCAATTAAAATCTCATCTGATCATCTCAACAGGTGCAGAAAATGGTTTTGATTAAATTCAACACCCACTCATGATAAAAACTCTCCAGTATGGGCAGAGAGGGAAACTATCACAACATAATAAAGACCACATATGACAAACCCACAGGAAACATCATTCTCAATGGTGAAAAACTGAAAAGATTTCCTTTAAGATCAGGAATAAGACAAGGATGTCCACTTTCACCACTTTTATTCATCATAGTTTTAGAAGTCATAACCATGGCAATCAGAGGAGAAAAAGTAATAAAAGGAATCCAATTTGGAAAGGAAGAAGTAAAACTGTCACTGTTTGCAGATGACATGATACTATACATAAAAAATCATAAAGATGTGAAGCAGGAAACTACTGGTGCTAATCAATGAATTTGGTAAAGTTTCAGGATACAAAATTAATTCACAGAAATTTCTTGTAATCCTATACACTAACAACAAAAGATCAGAAAAAGAAAATAAAGAAACAGTCCCATTTACCACTACAACAAAAATAATAAATACCTAGTAATAAACCTACTTAAGGAGGTAAAAGACCTGCTCTCAGAAAACTGTAAGATACTGATGAAAGAAATAGAAGGTGACACAAACAGATGGAGAGATATACCATATTCTTGGACTAGAAGAATCAATATTGTGAAAATGCTTATACTACTCAAAGCAATCTACAGATTCAATGAAATCCCTATCCAATTGCCAATGGCATTTTCCACAGAACTAGAATAAAAAATTTTGCAATTTGTATAGAAACACAAAAGACCCTGAATAGCCAAAGCAATTCTGAGAAAGAAAACATGGAGCTAGAGGAATCAGTTTCCCTGACTTCAGTCTATACAACAAAGCTACCGTAATCACAACAGTATGCTGCTGCTGCTAAGTCACTTCAGTCATCTCTGACTCTGTGCAACCCCCTGGACGACAGCCCACCAGGCTCCTCTGTCCCTGGGATTCTCCAGGCAAGAACATTGGAGTGGGTTGCCATTTCCTTCTCCAATGCATGAAAGTGAAAAGTGAAAGTGAAGTTGCTCAGTTGTGTCCAACTCTTAGTGACCCCATGGACTGCAGCCCACCAGGCTCCTTCATCCATGGAATTGTCCAGGCAAGAGTACTGGAGTGGGTTACCATTGCCTTCTCCCACAACAGTATGGTACTGGTATAAAAACAGAAATATAGATCAGTAAAACAGGACAGAAAGTCCAGAGATTACAAAGGAGGCAGGAATATATTATGAAGAAGAGACAGTCTCTTTGATAAGAGGTGCTGGGAAAACTGGATAGCTACATGTAAAAGAATGAAATTTGAACACTCCTTAACACCATATAGAAAAAGAAGCTCAAAATGGATTAGATATCTAAATGTAAGTTCAGACACTGTAAAACTCTTGGAGGAAAACACGGGCAGAACACTCTGACATAAATCACAGCAAGATCTTGATCCACCTCCTAGAGTAATGAAAGTAGAAAGAAAAATAAACAAGTAAGACCTAATTAAACTTAAGAGCTTTTGCACAGCAAAGAAAACCATAAACAAGACAAAAATACAACCCTCAGAATGGGAAAAAAGATTTGCAAATGAAACAACTGACAAAGGATAATCTCCAAAATATACAAACAGCTCATGCAGCTCAATGTCAACATAACAAACAACCCAATTAAAAACTAGGCAGAAGACCTAAACAGACATTTCTCCAAAGAAGACATACAGATGACCAACAAACACTATGAAAAGATGCTCAGCATAATTATTAGAAACATGCAGATCAAAACTACAGTGAGGCATCACTTCACACTGGTGAGAATGGCCATCATCAAGAAGTCTACAAACAATAAATGCTGGAGAGGGTATGCAGAATAATGAAACCTTTTACACTGTTGGTAGACATGTAAATTGGTACAGCCACTATGGAAAACAGTATGAAGTTTCCTTTAAAAAACTTATAAATAAAACAACCATATGACCCAGCAATCCTACTCCTGGGCATATACCCAGAGAAGAACATAATTCAAAAAGATACACACACCCCAATGTTCATTGCAACACTATTTGCAATAGCTAAGATGTGGAAGCAAACTGTTCATCAACAGAGGAATGGATAAAGAGGATGCGGTACATATATATAATATATATATTATATATATATAATATTACTTATCCATAAAAAGGAACAGAATTGTAAAATTTGCAGAGACATGGACAGACCTAGAGACTGTCATACAGACCAAAGTAAATCAGAAAGAGAAAAAGAATATTGTATAATATTTCATGTATGTGGAATCTGTAAAAATGGTGCAGGTGAAGCTATTTGCATAGTGGAAATAGAGACACAGATGCAGAGAGCAAATGTGTGGATACTGAGAGGGGAGGTGGGGTGAGGATGAATTGGAAGATGGGGATTGACATATATACACCACTAAGTTGCCTTCCCTCTTGGCTCAGATGGTAAAGAATCTGCCTGCAGTGCAGGAGACCTGGGTTCAATCTCTGGGTTGGGAAGATCTGCTGAAGGGAATGGCTACCCATTTCAGTATTCTTGTCTGGAGAATTCCGTGGAGAGAGGAGCCTGGTGGGTTATAGTTCATGGGGTCACAAAGAGTCAGACATGACTGAGAAACTAACGATTTCACTTTTTTGCACACCTCATGAGAATCTACTGTACAGTGGAGGGAAATCTACTCTGCTCTGTGGCAACCTAAATGGGAAGGAAGTCCAAAAAGAGGGGAGATATATATAGATATAGATGATTCATTTTGCTGCACAGTGAAACCAACACAATATTGTAAAACAACTACACAGCAATAAAAATTAATAAAATAAATTTCAATTGTTTGTTGGCCAAAAAACTCATCTGGATAGGTTGTAGCCTACAGAATAAATTATAAATCTAAGGACCTCTAACCCATCCTATATATAGTTCTAGAGAAAAGTTAATAGATAAAGATTAAAGTTAATATAAACTAGAATAAATAAAAATATGGCATCTAATACAGTTGCTATTTCTGCAAGTGGCCATAATTTGATAGCTAGTCATTACAACTTACTCCTCTACCATGTATTTTTTTTTTTTTCTTTGCCATCATAATGAACCTCATCTGATCTGGCTAGTTTATCTAATGGGGTAGCTCAAACCTTTATTTATAAGGGTTTTACTTTGTTGATCCCATTTATACTAGCTTTCTGGACCCATCTATCACCTTTGACCACTGTACATTACAATATTAAAAGGTGATTTAGAGGATTCCCCCAGGCTTCAGACATGATCTTGCTGTATAGCTACACCCAATTTTCCATTAAATTTTAGGCCCTAGGCTACACAGAATCACTGTGCTTTGCTGTCTACCCAGTGGAATGAGAAAGATGAATGACAAGTGACTGGCTGAGTTAACAACTTAGTGGAACCATTCTTTTGTCTTCTAGTGGAGGCATCCCTCCATTGGTTCTAAGAACTGTAGACCACCATAGTACAACATCACAGGCATAGTCAACAAGCAAATAAGCAAAGACAAAAAAAACAAACAAACAAGAAAAAACACAATACAAAATTGCAAGTTGTTAATTGTAATAGTGACAGGTATCTCACTACTCCTATTTTTTTATTTTCCAGACTTACATATACTGGATGTAGTTAAATAAAACAATCAGTTCAGTTCATTTCAGTTGCTCAGTTTTGTCCGACTCTTTGCAACCCCATGGACTGCAGCACACCAGGCTTCCCTGTCCATCACCAGCTCCCAGAGCCTACCCAAACTCATGTCCATTGTGTCAGTATGCCGTCCAACCATCTCATCCTCTATCATCCCCTTCTACTCCCACCTTCAATCCTACCTAGCAACATGGCCTTTTCCAATGAGTCAGTTTCTCGCATCAGGTGGCCAAAGTATTGGAGTTTCAGCTTCAGCATCAGTCCTTCCAATGAATATTCAGGACTGATTTCCTTTAGGATTGACAGGTTGGGTCTCCTTGCAGTCCAAGGGACTCTCAAGAGTCTTCTCCAACTCCACAGTTTAAACGCATCAGTTCTTCAGCACTCAGCTCTCTTTATAGTCCAAGTCTCACACTCATACATGACTACTGGAAAAACCATAGCTTTGACTAGACGGACCTCTGTTGGCATAGTAATGTCTCTGTTTTTTAATATGCTATCTAGGTTGATTACAGCTTTTCTTCCAAGGAACAAGCATCTTTTAATTTCATGGCTTCAGTCACCATCTACAATGATTTTGGAGCCCAAGGAAATTGTCTCTTACTGTTTCCATTGTTTCCCCATCTATTTGCCATGAAGTGATGGGACCAGATGCCATGATCTTAGTTTTCTGAATGTTGAGTTTTAAGCCAACTTTCTCACTCTCCTCTTTCACTTTCATCAAGAGGCTCTTTACTTCTTCTTCACTTTCTGTGATAACGGTGGTGTCATCTGCATATCTGAGGTTATTGATATTTCTCCCAGCAATCTTGATTCCAGCTTGTGCTTCTTCCAGCCCAGTATTTCTCATGATGTACTCTGCATATAAGTTAAATAAGGAGGGTGACAATATACAGCCTTGACGTACTCCTTTCTAGATTTGGAACCAGTCTGTTGTTTCTTGTACAGTTTTAACTGTTGCTTCTTGACCTGGATACAGATTTCTCAGGAGGCAGGCCAGGTGGTCTGGTATTCCCGTCTCTTTCAGAATTTTCCACAGTTTGTTGTGATTCACACAGTCAAAGGCTTTGGCATAGTCAGTAAAGCCGAAGTAGGAGTTTTTTCTAGAATTTTCTTGTTTTTTCACAGTCCAATAGATGTTGGCTATTTGACCTCTGGTTCCTCTGCCTTTTCTAAATCCAGCTTGAACATCTGGAAGTTCACAGTTCACGTAGTGTTGAAGCCTGGCTTGGAGAATTTTGAGCATTACTTACTAGCATGTGAGATGAGTGTAATTGTGCAGTAGTTTGAGCATTCTTTGGCACTGCCTTTCTTTGGCACTGGAATGAAAACTGACTTTTTCCAGTCCTGTGACCACTGATGAGTTTTCCAAATTTGCTGACATTTATAGTGCAGCACTTTCACAGCATCATCTTTTAGCATTTGAAATAGCTCAACTGGAATTCCATCGCCTCCAGTAGCTTTGTTCACAGTGATGCTTCCTAAGGTCCACTTGACTTCACATTCCAGGATGTCTGGCTCTAGGTGAGTGATCACACCATCGTGGTTATCTGGGTCATGAAGATCTTTTTTGTATAGTTCTTCACTGTGTTTTTGCCACCTCTTCTTAATATCTTCTGCTTCTGTTAGGTCCATACAATTTCTGTCCTTTACTGTGCTCATCTTTGCATGAAATGTTCCCTTGGTATCTCTAATTTTCTTGAAGAGATCTCTAGTCTTTCCCATTCTATTCTTTTCATCTATTTTTTTGCATTGATCATTGAGGAAGCCTTTCTTATCTCTCCTTGCTGTTCTTTGGAACTCTGCATTCAAATGGGTATATCCTTCCTTTTCTCCTTTGCCTTTAGCTTCTCTTCTCTTCCCAGCCATTTGTAAGGCCTTGTCCGACAACCATTTTGCCTTCTTGCAATTCCGCCCCCACCCTCTCCCTTGGGATTGGTCTTGATCACTGTCTGAATTCATATATTGTTTATTCTTGATGGTACATAATATATTTTTTTGTGGAAAAATACTAACATTGCAACCTTTAAAAAAATGATTCAGAAGAGTACTGTGAATGGGAAGTATTTTAATAAAAAAATAAATAATAAAAAACACCATGTCATAGATTTATTGGTGGTACTTAAATTTTTATTTTAGTGTTACATAAAATAATGGTGCAATTACTTTGGTGTGCTTGATTTTATGAGGTTTAATAAAAAGTCAAGTCTTCATTTCTTCACAGGCCATGTACCTGTGTCACTCAGATCTCCCTTCGAGAGAGAAGCTACTGTTAGGAGTGTAGTTGGCTGACAGACTCCAGTTGTGGCAATTTTGGGATCCATTTCAGTTTTTCTTTGGAGGTCAGCCTCTCCAATCTTCTCTCAGTCAATGTGGGAGCGTGGCAAGTTTACTAGGGATGGGCCACTTCTGTCCAATGTCTAATAGCTCTAATGAGAAATCCTTTCTCCAGGGTTTTACTGACTTAATCAAGGCTTTCTTAGATTAGCACTCTTTGCCTCTCTTTCAAGATAATAAAAAGTTTCTTTAGACTATCAGGCTCAAGTGAGAAATTCAAGTCTTCAATTTGACTTTTGTTGAAATGTTGGGATTTACATGGGCGTTTGCCACTAAAAGGTATTCTTCATCTTAGGCTTCTTGTAGTTTAAGTAGATGAAAAAACTTTTCCATTCTTTGAGGTCAGGTTTTTCTGAATTCTAACAATTTTCTTTCTTATATAAATGAAAATCATTAAATGATGGCCCAAGGCTTTCTTCTTCTTTTTTTTTTTTTCCCAAATGTATTTGCCGAAACTATGTTTGTTCTTTCTAATCACTTTTCCTAGAGCTTTTGGTTCAATATACTTAGGATTTG
This sequence comes from Cervus canadensis, assembly GCF_019320065.1. Classification (NCBI taxonomy): domain Eukaryota; kingdom Metazoa; phylum Chordata; class Mammalia; order Artiodactyla; family Cervidae; genus Cervus; species Cervus canadensis. The sequence goes on along the minus strand of NC_057397.1, from coordinate 51,261,554 downwards.
CCTTCTAAGTTATCATGATCAACAGTTTTACTAAATAAAACATCCATACTCAGCCTGTTTCTTTAATGCCCATATATGACCACTAAGTCAATGCCATTTGAAAGAATTATTTTCAGAGAAAATAAATGCAGAAACAATCTCAGATCTCAGTGACATAATAAAATGACTACTCCTTGCTTGCATCACTGTCTAACATGGTTGGTCAAGGGGTCTCTGTTCCCTCTTCATACATGCACCCTAACCCCCTCCATCCTGTTATGTTAATATCTTCAACCATATCTTGACCCTCTATGGTCAAGGTACATGGGGAAATGTGTATTGAGGGGGCACATCCACTCTTAACTGTCCACAAGAAGTGACTTTTCACCTCATCATTGGTAAGAATTAGCTATGTGACAAATCAAATGAAATGGGACTGGAACATTGTGTTTGACTATTTTTCCAGAAAGAAGAAAGCTATTTTATTATAACCTAAATAGTCATCATAATAAAAAGGAAATTCTTTATGTTGAGACATAAAAGTATCTCAATTCTTGCTTTCATATTCACTTTGATGAATGGTGTACTTAGTAAACACTCCAGTGACTGAGGATGGAAGCTGGTTGCTAGGCATATAAGTCATTTTGATCCCATTATTGAGAGCATTTTGTGTAGAGAGGACCTATAGGTAAGCATTCTAGACTCATTCCAAAGATATAACCCCATAATTAATCATTAGACACTCTGATCACTAGTCTTCTCTCTTTCCTTACAAAGTATCCAACCACTCATATAAACCATCACACACACACACACACATACACACACACCCCTCTGGTCACCTCTTTTCCCATAAAAATGGTTTACTTAAAGGAATAGCTTAAAATTCTACCTACTTTGAAAAATGTTCTTCTCTAGTCTCCAGCAGAGTAAGTTAGTGAGATTCCAAAGCTACCATAATTGATTTCTGGCTGGTGATAGCATATTCTGAACAGGCTTTTGTAAACCATGCAAAAGGATTATTTTTTCCTTCTCAGTCAAACTGCATATATATAGGGAACTCATATAGGGGTTATAACTATGCATTGGAGCAGAAGGAGATGCATTGAAAGCGTGAGCTAACTACTTATAGATGAAGTACTGTTGATGATATCTGACTACAGAGCTGGATGGAACAGATATGATCTGATTTATGAAGGCAAGCTCAGGATATGGGGCCAGTCAAGTTTTCAATAGAAAGCCTCTACCATGGTTCAACAGCAGGCAAGATTTATTTCTATTTCTCCAAAGCAGAAATGTTATTTGATGAAGAGGACACAATTTTTAATAAACTTCTGGCCATTTGTTACTATTCTACAGTTCAGGCTTTCCATGGTACCAACCAGCATTACAATCCACTAACAATATTTTGAGAAACATTAAGTCACTCAGGTCATACAAATGTTTGTTCCTGGAGCAGCTGATGAATTTTCTTTTTCTGGAACACGTTAAAAACGGAAAACCTCAGATAATATTTGAATGGTCAAAGCTTTAAGGAGCATGCTTCCTTTTTAGTTCTAGAAAGTACAAAGCACAGCAATGTTTTTTAATTGGAAGAGGATATCCTAAGATGCTCTAGATATTTCAGTCATCAAGCAATCACTGAAGAAATGGCCACTGAATTCCCATGGAGTTTATTTCTCATTTTTGACATTCATGAATTCTCCTATGGCACTGAAATATCTCCTATTCCTGATCACTTGGTTCTACTAGCCTGATGTTATCAATGCAGTGAAGCAGAGTAGTATCTACTGTTTTATAAGTGTTCAAAGATTAAATCACATATAAGATTAAGGAATAGGTATACTCCTGAACCAATACAGTAAATGTATATGGATAACCATGCCAGATGAAAGTAAAATTGAAAAAGATCCTTTATCAAATTGATTACTATATATCAGGCATCAGGGTTTAACCATTTCACTCCAATAATGAATCATACATGAGACTATATTTGTAGTTTGCTTTTTACATTTAAAATATTATCAATCAAAATCCATGTATTATACCAAAGAGTTAATCAAGCAAGTTTAAGTTAGATATAACAGAGATAACTCTACCTGCATTCCTCAAGTATTTAAGGATGTCACTAATTTGTAGTTTTTCGAGGGATATAGTATTTCTTTAAATGCACAATTTTGGTAGGACAAGAGAGCAACAGTCGGTTTCCCACCTGATGCTTTCTCCAACAGAAGCAAAGGATTTTTGGGTCAGAAGCCAAAGGGAGGTCTGGCAAGTATCTGAGCTTGTCTACTGCAATCAGAGATATAGGTTCCATGAAATAAAAACAAGGTGAATACTGAGATCACTGGGTCAATTGCAAGATTAATTTGGTCCAAAATAAAATTTGTTACCTAGTCCTATTAAACCTACTCTGACGAGGAAACTATATTAACCTTCATTGTTCCCTGTGATTGGTACGTTAGCTCAGAGGATGTTTCAATAAGCCCCCTCAATATTAAGGTATTTTCTGTTCTACAGTGTACTGCTGCCCTGGTACGGTTGTATGTCCCTTTAGGGAAAGCTAGAAGGAAGAAGATACATGTTGGGGTCCTTTAATGGACCGGAACCTTGTGGTACGGAGTCGACGATAAGAAAGTGAAAGAGAGAAAGAGGCTGATATCCCTTGGTTTATGCAGAGGACCAATAAAGTCCTTGACACAGGACTTGCATCGCTAACGAAGGCACCAGGCACCCTCTCGAGGGGGTCTTAGAAGCCCGGGCAGAAAAGTGAGCACGACGGGTCTCCACGCTCCAGAGAGTCAGCCAGAAAAAGAGAGAGAGAGAGAAAGAGAGAGAGAGACAAAAAAGACCCAGGGACCTAAGCTCTGATGGAGCAAAGGTGCTTTAATGATTTTTAATGAGTATATATAGGCTGCAGTACAAGAAACTTCTTTCGGGAATGACAGAGATCAGAAAACCAAATGTACAGCAACCGTTACCAAGGGAACAAGGGGTAATGTTAGTCACAGGTCAGGAGACAATCCATATCTCAAGAAAGGGGAAGGAGATTAAGCTGTTTTGTCCTAAGGAGAATGTTTACTAAAGGAGACTCATGCTTGCCTCACACAATGACCTCAGTCCCTGGGAGCAGCGTGCTGTTCCGCTTGAAGAGGGACAAAGGACTCATGAGAGACAGCATGTAGGAATCCTCCCGTCAAACATTCCCTGACAGATACAATATAATTTTTTAAGGCTTCTCTCAAAAGTACCAGGCCTACTTTTCTTCAAGGGTCTCTGAATCTATGAAATTACCTAGTTGTGGGAATTATGCATAATATATGACTCTCCTTTTATGGTGGTTCAAAGTCAGGCCTACAAAGTTTTCATTTTTGTCTTTGTTTTTCTAGCTTATAGATGAAAATGAAACCTATTATAACTGCCCCTTGATTCTGGTTATAGGAATCAATTGCAATTGCCAAATATCCATTTAGGTCAAATAATTCATATTATCAATTTACTCTTGCTGTCCATTATGGTTCAGTTCAGTTCAGTGGCTCAGTCGTGTCTGACTCTTTGCAACCCCATAGACTGCAGCACGTCAGGCTTCCCTGTCCATCACCAACTCCCGGAGATTACTCAAACTCATGTCCATCTAGTCAGTGATGCCATCCAACCATCTCATCCTCTTTCGTCCCCTTCTTCTCCCACCTTCAATCTTTCCCAGCATCAGGGTCTTTTCAAATGAGGCAGCTCTTCACATCGGGTGGCCAAAGTATTGGAGTTTCAGCTTCAAAATCAGTCCTTCCAATGAACACTCAGGACTGATCTCCTTTAGGATGGACTGGTTGGATCTCCTTGCAGTCCAAGGGGCTCTCAAGAATCTTCTCCAACACCACAGTTCAAAAGCATCAATTCTTCGGCGCTCAGCTTTCTTTATAGTCCAACTCTCACATCCATACATGACTATTGGAAAAGCCATAGCTTTGACTAGATGGACCTTTGTTGGTAAAGCAATGTCTTTGCTTTTTAATATGCTGTCTAGGTTGATCATAATTTTTCTGCCAAGGAGTGAGCCCATTACGGTAATCATACCAATGTTATTTTTCCAGTTAAGTTCAATGTGTCTATTTTGGTTACCTGCATGCCTTGTTTAAATGGTACTTGTTTTGGCATCAGCCACGTGGGATAAAATCACTCATGGTACCATCACCCATCATTATGCACACCCACAAAACAAAGGCACTATGCCACTTCTTAAACAGGCTGCAAAATCTGTCACCAATGTAGGTCTCAATGATTTTGTCTAAGACCTACCCTCAGTTAATCTATGGTAAGTGCACTCAATGTTAATTTGCTTAGTGCACTCAATGTTAATTTGCTTAAGTGTTTAAATTCTTTTTAAGGAATTTCTGTCAACTTTATTTACTTAAATGCCACTGATTCAGTTTCATCCCACTAACTAAGCAGACTCTCCCAGCTGTATAAGTTAAAACAGTAAGTGAAGAATAAACTGTGAGTGTGATCATATCAATAAAATCACTTCAATGTAAAATGTATTCTATGTTCCTTGGAGTAGCACCTTTAGAACCCATTACATCAATGTTCCCAAATATTGTCCAATACAAATAAGCAAAATACTGAAATTCATTTGTTGTATAAGGCTTTTTGTTCTAAATTTGACTTTGGAAATTGTCCATTGGGATACACAGAGAGATATTCCTATTTCTACGTCTGTAGGGATAAGGCCTAAAAGAGAATCTGAAGGAACTGACACCTCTTGCAGGGTAACCATCTCAGCTTACATCATTATAAGGTGTTTAAATAATCAGGATGAGTCCCACAGGACAGAGAAGGGGCTGTTGCAGTAGAAAAGGAGATTGTGTGAGGTTAGCTGTACTCAGAGCTACCTGAATCCAAAAAAATATTTCCATTCAAAATTTGAGGTTCCCGCAATTTGTTACAAGTTTCCCAGTGATTCAGTAAATTCGATCTATGCTATGGATTTGAGTAATAGAATCAGAATCTACATCTGATTTCATGCTCTTTATATTCTGTGGTTATAAGTGAAAGGAATGCAATTAGACACAACCTATTAACCCTAAATCTTTATACTCCTCATGCCTATCACAGTGGTCTACAAAAATAGGTACATTCTTCACCAGCTCTTACTTTTAATACACACTTCATTGATTCAACACAGTATGCCATAGATTGTCAGCATGCCATCATCAAAGGTAAACAGATCATCAGTAAATTAAAATTCAATCAGGTGATAATTCCTAGATTCTCGATTTCTTAAGTGTATATCTCCTCTGACAATTATTTAGTAAAGCTTTTTTAGTTTAAGGCAACATAATTCCCCACTCCAACCCAGATTAGTTTATTGGAAAAAGGTTGATATAAAATTGATTAGATTATAAAATCTCCAGGAATTCTGTAATCTATTCAAAAAATCAGGCTTTGCAATCACACAGAAAGAATTGGAGTGGCAATCATAAGTGTGTGATCATAACAAATGACATTCTAAAGATTGTATCATGGCTATAGTTGTCCAAACTTTGGCACCTGCAGCATTTTACCAAGTCCAGAGTAAGTTTACACTGGTATGCCTGACAGAATATCCAATAACTCCATAGGCTGTCATTGCCTTACTTCTGGTCCCAAACCTCATGGGGATGCTTCTCCTCAGTGGATACAGATCATGTGCACTATCCAAGCTGCAAGAGTGTCTGGGAAAGATAATCTTTAGTTTTGTTGTTGTTGTTGTTTGCTTTTTCATCTCTACACCATAGAGAGGCAAGCTCAAAGGAGGGTGTGACTGAGCCAACATTTGAGATTTATCATAGCTGGAGAAAGGTATATCAAGTCAAAGGACTGGAGATGAAAGAGAGTGAGCGCTATCCAAAAGTAAGACAGCTAAACCAGCACTGCTTAAGATGCTCAATTAAAAAGAAATGCTCTAGTCAAAAAAGAGAAATATAAATATCATATACTGACACACATATATATATGAAATCTAGGAAGATGGCACTGATGAGTTTATCTGCAGGGCAGCAACTGGAGAAAGAAATGGCAACCCACTCCAGTATTCTTGCCCGGAAAATTCCACGGATGGAGGGGCCTGGTAGGCTAGAGTCCATGGGGTCACAAAGAGTCAGACAGGACTGTGCAACTTCACTTTCTTTCATTCTGTAGTTCCTTTTGGAGAAGGAAATTGCAACCCACTCCAGTATTCTTGCCTGGAGAATCCCATGTATGGAGGGGCCTGGTGGGCTACAGTCTATGGGGTTGCACAGAGTCAGACAGGACTAAGCAACTAACACACACACACACAATGGAGAAACAGACATAGTTAACAGGCCTGTGGCCATGGGGGAGGGTAGGAGCGCGTGAGATGTATGGCGAGAGTAACATGGAAACTTACACTACCTTATGTAAAATAGACAGCCAGTGGGAATTTGATGTATGACTCAGGGAACTCAGACAGGGCTCTGTGACAACCTAGAAGGGTGGGATGAGGAGGGAGATGGGGGGAGGTTTGGGAAGGAGGGGACATGCGTGTACCTATGGCTGACTCTTATTGATGTTTGACAGAAAACAACAAAATTTTGTTAAGCAATTATCCTTCAGTTAAAAAAAGTGAAGTGGCAATAAAAGAAAGAAAGACTCTAATCAAATGGTTGAGGAAGTGCTGTACATTCTTAGAGATTTATAATGCATAATTACTAATTACTCTAGGGAAAATCATCACTTAGAAAATATCTCTTTGATAATTTTTTAGTTGAGGATTTTTCAAGTTTATTTATCCAGATTAAACTTGTTTTACATAATAGCTATTAACATGCCATGTAAGAGTGCCTGTGGAACATGTTTTAGGAAATTTAATATTAGAATGGAGGCATCGGAAGAATGGCGGGGGACAAAGAAGAGGCTAGAGATGATTTTTGTCTTATTGTCTAGTTAGGGAAATTGGAACTTTATATCAGTAGAGGTATAATCATTTAAAAGCTGAGCAGTAGCATGGCACAAAATTTAATTTACATCTCAGGCACCTGTGTAAAGAAAGTAGATCCTAGTTATGAGACCATCATCTCATGGTCCAGATAAGAAAATATGAGATTGAAATATTATGTGTTAGTATGTGTGGAAAGTCCTGCAAAGACATCATGAAAATAAAACAAAATTTAAAGTGCCCAAATTGAAGCTAGAATGAGAAATAAAGGTAGCTTGCATTCCACTGTCCACCTTCATCTCTCACTTGTCTCTATTCCCCTGCCTATCTTATGAGGAAGTTCAAATTTAGCCCTTGATCACATCAGAAAACAAGGCAAAAAATGAAAATTTCCCTGAATACCGAGGAGTAGCAGACGCCAGAGAATATGTATGTGTCAAGAACTAAGTCTCCAAAGACCAAAATCAGGGATACACAGTCAAGAGTAGTTATGGTACAGGAAATGAGACTGGGGGACACGCTATTAATATAAACAGTGCTGAAATGGAACATGGGTATAAGAGTAAAGCTGCCCAAAGTGATAATGTTAATATAAACTAAAAATATAGTTTTATTTTGACTATATTTGAAACTTGGTCTTTGGGTTTTTGTGTACATTGGAATGAGTAAAAATACAGAATTTAAGCCTTACCATGTAATGAGAGGGCCAGGAGAGAAAAAGGAACCACAACAAAATTAGAGTTCAAACACTTAATAAGCCAGTGTTGGTTGGGAGAAGGAAAAAGAAGGCACAGAAAGGATAATAATATGTGATCACACATTATCTGGTATGATAAAGCATCTTTAAAGATTTTAAATGTTTGTATCTTAATCTTATTGTTATTAGAGACTGCTTAGAGTTTAGCATAATTTGTTTCAGTTTCAAAATTTTTATTATTATTAAAAGTTGTTAGTGAAATTAGTATCAGTGGTCCAAAACGTTAATACAGTTTGCTAAACTAATGCAAGTAAAGCAGTTATATATTTCTATACTAGTTTAATAACTTTTTTAAAAAAAGATTTAGCTTCCCACAGGGAAAACATTTTAATTTGGCAGCAAAAAGTGTTATTGAATATTGAGCTCATGGTTGGATATTTTTCCCTTGAAAGTTGATAGATTTGAGATGAATGGATAAAATGTAAAATCCCCTAGTTGATGTTTCACATACAAGTTGGGGAAAATGTGTTGAACTGTATTAAATAATTGATGAAAACTAAAACACCTATTAGCAGCATGTAATTTGTATTTCTGACTATATTCACATCCTGGCTCTTTTTCTTCCTTTGGAATAAATCTATGTGTTAACTACTTAATTGAGTTATACAATTCTCTATCAAAATTTATATTCATTGTGTTAACAATGTAACATATCATATATATGTATTTTAAAATTTTAAATGTAAAATTATTTTGATGTATTTCTGGTAGGCAAAGGAGTGGGTCATCACAAATTAAAATACCTTAGGCATTTTTATAGCAAATACTTGGGCATATTTAGTTATTAAAGATTAACAGAACAAGAATCTTCTAAGAAAATGTGCACATTTTTAAAAGATCATACAAGCTAACAAAAAACTTCTCTAAGTATCCAAAATACTAATAAAATATTCTTAAATCATGTAAAGCTCACTACAATGTTTGTTTTTTTTTATCATTAATAATATTTCCAGTAATGTTTCAGTTCAGTTCAGTTCAGTTCAGTTCAGTTCGGTCGCTCAGTTGTGTCGGACTTTTTGTGACCCCAGTAATGTTTAGAATCAGAATATACTCAGTTGTGTTTCAAATTTTGTCTCCCAGATTTAGACATAGAATTACTTTAAGTTGCAGAGTAAAAAAAAGTCACCTGATGATTAATTATCAAGATTGGGAAAATGGCTTCTAAATGTATAGATTAATGATTTTTATTTGCTTTATAGGTATGGATTATAGAGTAGAAATATATTCTGGCATAAAATTGAATATAATGTGTTATAACAATAAACATAATATTTCCCTTAAAGTACAGACTTACATGTGTGGTAATTTAGCATCTCTACTTTGAAATAACCACCCTTATGGCAGAAAGTGAAGAAGAACTAAAGAGCCACTTGATGAAAGTGAAAGAAGAGAGTGAAAAAGTTGACTTAAAACTCAACATTCAGAAAACAAAGATCACGGCATCTGGTCCCATCACGTCATGGCAAATAGATGGGGAAACAGTGGAAACAGTGGCAGACTTTATTTTTGGTGGGCTCCAAAATCACTGCGGATGGTGACTGAAGCCATGAAATTAAAAGACGCTTGCTCCTTGGAAGTAAAGCTATGACCAACCTAGACAGCATATTAAAAAGCAGAGACATTACCAACAAAAGTGTGTCTAGTCAAAGCTATAGTTTTCCCAGTAGTCATGTATGGAGGTGAGAGTTAGACTATAAAGAAAGCTGAGTGCTGAAGAATTGATGCGTTTGAACTGTAGTGTTGGAGAAGACTCTTGAGAGCTCCCTGGACTGCAAGGAGATACAATCAGTCAACCCTAAAGGAAATTAGTCCTGAATATTCATTGGAAGGACTGATGTTGAGGCTGAAAATCCAATACTTTGGCTACCTGATGCAAAGAACTGACTCATTGGAAAAGACCCTGTTGCTGGGAAAGATTGAAGGTGGGAGGAGAAGGGGACGACAGAGGATGAGATGGTTGGATGGCATCATGAACAGGATGGACATGAGTTTGAGCAAGGTCCTGGAGTTGATGATGGACAGGGAAAGTGAAAGTGAAAGTGAAGTCGGTCAGTTGTGTCAGACTCTTTGCGACCCCTGTGCACTGTAGCCTACCTGGTTCCTCTGTCCATGGGATTCTCCAGGCAAGGATACTGGAGTGGGTTGCCATTTCCTTCTCCAGGGATCTTCCCAACCCAGGGATTGAACCCGGGTCTCCTGCATTGCAGGCAGAAGCCTTTTTGTGCCAGTACCATACTGTCTTGATGACTGTAGCTTTGTAGTATACTCTGAAGTCAGGAAGGTTGATTCCTTCAGCTCCATTCTTTCTCAAGGCTGCTTTTGCTATTTGGGGTCTTTTGTGTTTCCATATGAATTGTGAAATTTTTTTGTTCTAGTTCTGTGAAAAATGCCATTGGTAATTTGATAAGGATCACATTGAATCTGTAGATTGCATTTAGTATTATAGTCATTTTCACATTATTGATTTTTCCTACCCAGGAACATGGAATATCTCTCCATTAGTCTATGTCATCTTTGATTTCTTTCATCAGTGTCTTATAATTTTCTGTGTACAGTTCTTTTGTCTCCTTAGGTAAGTTTATTCCTAGATATTTAATTCTTTTTGTTGCAATGGTAAATGGGTTTGATTCCTTAATTTCTCTTTCTGATTTTTCATTGTTAGTACATAAAAATGCAAGTGATTTTAGTGTTTTGATTTTGTATCCTGAAACTTTGCTAAATTCAATTAGTTCTAGTAATTTTCTGATAATATCTTTAGGGTTTTCTATGTACAGTATCATGTCATCTGCAAACAGTGAGAGCTTTACTTCTTCTTTTCTGATCTAGATTCCTTTTATTTCCTTTTCTTCTCTGATTGCTGTAACTAAGACTTCCAGAACTATGTTGAATAATAGTGTTGAAAATGGACACCTTTGTCTTGTTCCTGAAATTAGGGGGAAGGCTTTAGTTTTTCACCATTAAGAATAATGCTTGCTGTAGGCTTATCATATATGGCCTTCACTATGCTGAGGTAGCTTCCTTCTATGCCCATTTTTTGAAGAGTTTTAATCATAAATGGGTATTGAATTTTGTCAAAGACTTTTTCTGCATCTACTGAGATTATAATATGGTTTTTATCTTTCAATTTGTTAATATGGTGTATCTCATTGATTAATTTGCATATATTGAAGAATCCTTGCATTCCTGAAAGAAACCCAACTTGATCATGGTGTATGAGCTTTTTGATGTGTTGGTGAATTCTGTTTGTTAAAATTTTGTTGTTGATTTTTGCATCTATGTTCATCATTGATACTGGCCTGTAATTTTCTTTTTTTGTGTCACCTTTTTCTGGTTTTGGTATCAGAGTGATGATGGCCTTGTAGAATGAGTTTTGAAGTGTTCCTTCCTCTGCAGTTTTTTGAAAGAGTTTGAGAAGGATAGGCATTAGCACTTCCCTAAAAGTTTGATAGAATTCTGTGATGCCATCTGGTCCTGGGATTTTGTTTTTGGGAGATTTTTGATCACAGCTTCAATTTCAGTGCTTGTAATTGGGTTGTTCATAATTTCTGTTTCTTCCTGGTTCAGTCTTGGAAGATTGAACTTTTCTAAGAATCTGTCTATTTCTTCTAGGTTATCCATTTTATTGCTATATAATTGTTCATAATAGTCTCTTATAATCCTTTGTATTTCTACGTTGTCTGTTGTAACTTCTCCATTTTCATTTCTAATTTTGTTGATTTGATTCTTCTCTCTTTTTTTCTTGATGAGTCTGACTAAAGGTTTGTCAGTTATGTTTATTTATCCTCTCAAAGAGCCAGCTTTTAGTTTTATTAATCTCTACTATTTCTTTCATTTCTTTTTCATTTATTTCTGCTAGGATATTTATGATTTCTTTCCTTCTGCTAATTTTTTGTTTTGTTGTTCTTTTTCCTGTTGTTTTAGGTGTAAAGCTAGGTTGTCTATTCGATGTCTTGTTTCTTGCGGTAGGATTGTACTGCTATAAACTTACCTATTAGGACTGCTTATGCTGCATCCCATAGGTTTTGATTTGTTGTGTTTTCATTGTCATTTGTTTCTAGAAATTTTTTTATTTCCCTATTGATTTCTTCAATAACCTGTTGGTAATTTATAAATGGGTTGTTTACTCTCCATGTATTTGTGTTTCTTACAGTTTTTTTCTAGTAATTGATATCTAGTCTCATAGCATTGTGGTTGGAGAAGATGCTTGATATGATTTCAATTTTCTTAAATTTACTGAGGTTTGATTTGTGACCCAAGATGTGGTCTATCCTGGAGAATGTTCCATGTGCATTTGAGAAGTTGTACTCTTCTGCATTAGGATAGAATGTTCTGAAGATATCAATGAAACCCATCTTATCTAATGTATCATGTAAAACTTGTGTTTCCTTATTAAATTTCTGTTTTGATAATCTGTCCATTGATGAGTGTGGGGTGTTAAAGTCTCCTACTATTATTGTGTTTCTGTCAATTTCTCCTTTTATGTCTGTTAATGTTTGTCTTATGCAATGAGATGCTCCTATGTTGGGTGCGTAGATATTTACAGTTGTTACGTCTTTCTCTAGGACTGATCCCTTGATCATTATGTAGTGTCCTTCCTTATCTCTTGTAATCTTCTTTATCTTAAGGTCTATTTTGTCTGATACGAGGATTGCTACTCCAGCTTTCTTTTGCCTCCCATTTGCATGGAATAAATTTTTCTATCCTCTCACTTTCAGTCTATATGTGTCTTTAGGTCTGAAGTGAGTTTCTTGTAGAAAGCATATATGTTGGTCTTGTTTTTGATCCATTCAGCCAGTCTGTGTATTTTGGTTGGAGCATTTAATCCAAATCCCATAGAAAGGCAATCCCAAAGAATGGTTAAACTACCACACAATTGCACTCATCTCACACACTAGTAAAGTAATGCTCAAAATTCTCCAAGCAAGGCTTCAGCAATACGTGAACTGTGAACTTCCAGATGTTTAAGCTGGTTTTAGAAAAGGCAGAGGAACCAGAGATCAAATCGCCAACATCCGCTGGATCATCAAAAAAGCAAGAGAGTTCCAGAAAAACATCCATTTCTGCTTTATTGACTATGCCAAAGCCTTTGACTGTGTGGATCACAATAAACTATGGAAAATTCTTCAAGAGATGGGAATACCAGACCACCTGACTTGCTTCTTGAGAAACCTATATGCAGGTCAGGAAGCAACAGTTAGAACTGGGCATGGAACAACAGACTGGTTCCAAATAGGAAAAGGAGCATGTCAAGGCTGTATATTGTCACCCTGCTTGTTTAACTTATATGTAGAGTACATCATGAGAAATGCTGGGCTGGAAGAAGCATAAACTGGAATTAAGATTGCCGGGAGAAATATCAATAACCTCAGATATGCAGATGACACCACCCTTATGGCAGAAAGTGAAGAGGAACTAAAAAGCCTCTTGCTGAAAGTGAAAGAGGAGAGTGAGAAAGTTGGCTTAAAACTCAACATTCAGAAAACTAAGATCATGGCATCTGGTCCCATCACTTCATGGGAAATAGATGGGGAAACAGTGGAAACAGTGTCAGACATTATTTTTGGGGGCTCCAATATCACTGCTGATGGTGATTGCAGCCATGAAATTAAGAGATGCTTACTCCTTGGGAGGAAAGTTATGACCAACCTAGGTAGCATATTAAAAAGCAGAGACATTACTTTGCCAACAAAGGTCCATCTGGTCAAGACTATGGTTTTTCCAGTGGTCATGTATGGATGTGAGAGTTGGACTGTGAAGAAAGCTGAGCGCCGAAAAATTGATGCTTTTGAACTGTGGTGTTGGAAAAGACTCTTGAGAGTCCCTTGGACTTCAGGGAGATCCAACCAGTCCATCCTAAAGGAGATCAGTCCTGGGTGTTCATTGGAAGGACTGATGCTGAAGCTGAAACTCCAATACTTTGGCCACCTCATGCGAAGAGTTGACTCATTGGATAAGACCCTGATGCTGGGAGGGATTGGGGGCAGGAGAAGAAAGGGGACGACAGAGGATGAGATGGCTGGATGGCATCACCGACTTGATGGACATGAGTTTGAGTAAACTCCGGGAGTTGGTGATGGACAGGGAGGCCTGGAGTGCTGCGATTCATGGAGTCGCAAAGAGTTGGACACGACTGAGTGACTGAACTGAACTGAAGTGAACAGTTAAAGTAATTATTGATATATATGTTCCTATTGCCATTTTCTTAATTGTTTGGGATTCATTTTGTAGGTCTTTTTTCTTCTCTTGTATTTCTTGACTATATAAGTCCGTTTAACATTTGTTGTAAAGCTGGTTTGGTGGTACTGAATTCTCTTAACTTTTGCTTGTCTGAAAAGCTTTTTATTTCTCCATCAGTTTTGAATGAGATCATTGCCGGTTACATTAATCTTGGTTGTACAGTTTTCCCTTTCATTACTTTAAATATATCCTGGCATTCCCTTCTGGCCTGCAGATTTTCTGCTGAAAGATTGGCTGTTGAGCATATGGTGTTTCCCTTGTATGTTACTTGTTGCTTCTCCCTTGTTGCTTTTGATATTCTTTCTTTTTGTTTAGTCTTTGTTAGTTTGATTAGTATGTGTCTCGGCATGTTTCTCCTTGGTTTTATCCTCTGTGGGGCTCTTTGTGCCTCTTGAACTTCATTGACTATTTCCTTTTCCATGTTGGGGAAAATTTCAACTATAATCTCTTCAAAAGTTTTCTCATACCCTTTCTTTTACTCTTCTTCTCCTGGGACCACTATAATTCGAATGTTGGTGTATTTGATAATGTCCCAGAGGTCTCTGAGACTATCCTCAGTTCTTTTCATTCTTTTTATTTTATTTTGCTCTTCAGAAGTTATTTCTACTATTTTATCTTCCAGCTCACTGATTCATTCTTCTGTTTCAGATATTCTGATATTGATTCCTTCTAGAGTATTTTTAATTTCAGTAATTGTGTTGTTTGTCTCTGCATGTTTATTCTTTAATTCTTCTATGTCTTTGTTAATTGATTCTTGCATTTTATCCATTCTGTTTTCGAGGTTTTTGATCATCTTTACTATCATTATTCTGAATTCTTTTGCAGGTAGTTTGCCTATTTACTCTTCATTTATTTGGACTTCTATATTTCTAGTTTGTTCCATCATTTGTGTAGTATTTATCTGCCTTTTCATTATTATTGTTTTAAAGTTATTGCATTTGAGGTCCTTTCTCAAGTTTTCAAGTTTGAATTCTTTCTTCCTTTTGGTGTCTGTTCTCCTAAGTTTGGTCCAGTGGTTTGTGTAAGCTTTGTATAGGGTGAGATTTGTGCTGAGTTTTTGTTTGTTTGTTTTCCCTCTGATGGCTAAGGCTGAGTGAGGTGGTAATCCTGCCTGCTGATGATTTGGTTTGTATTTTTGTTTTGTTTGTTGTTTAAATGAGGTAGCACAGGAGTGCTACTGGTGGTTGGGTGATGCCAGTCTTGTATTCTAGTGGTTTCTTTTGTGTGAGTTCTCACTATTTGATACCCCTAGGGTCAGTTCTCTGATAGTCTAGGGTCTTAGAGTCAGTGCTCCCACTCCAAAGGTTCAGGGCTTGATCTAGAGTTTTGCATGGGTCTATATATTCTTTTCTGCTGGTCAAATACTCCTGTCCACTCTCAGCTGGTGTTCTGCATGCACTTACATGTCTGAAGGTGTATTTCTGATGTATCCATGGAGAGAGATATACTCTATGTCCACCTACACCTTTGCCATCTTGTTCTCTGGCTTTGTAGCTTTAATCTAGAAGAGAAATTTAATTTCTCCTACTTCTTAGCATTGTGTTGACTTTATGACATCCCTTAGAAAGACGTCCCTTAGAAAGAAGATATTTCTAACTATTTTAAGTTTGACTATTTACTCCTTGAATAGCCACCATTAGCCACCATTTCTTTAAACTTACTTGAATAAAATCTCATGCATTTAAAAAACCCTTGAAAATCTACACATCATTTCTCTGATCTTATTTCCTGTCATTTAATTAGCATGTTTTTGCTCTACCAAGGGCTTCCCAGGTGGTGCTACTGGTAAAGAACCTGACTGCCAATGCAGGAGACATAAGAGATGTGGATTCAATCCCTGGGTTGTGAAGATCCAATGGAGGAGGGCATGGCAACCCCTCCAGTGTTCTTGCCTGGAGAATACCCTGGATGGAGGAGCTTAGTGGGCTACAGTCCATAGGATCACAAAAGATAGGACACTACTTAAGCGACTTAGCATACACGCTCTATCAAAGTTGCACTCCTGACCATTCTCCAAATTCAACTTTTTATCTGCATATTACCTTACTCTTGTTTCACCTCCCTGCAAAGTTGTTCTCTCTAAAGATATACACAGCTTGTTTACTCACTTTTTTTGGTTTATGAAGAAATGTCATTCTATAATAGAAGCCTTCTCATATTAATTTTGTTCACTACAGATACCCCTTATTCTTGGAGAAGGAAATGTCAACCCACTCCAACATGCCTGCATGCGAAATCCCATGGACAGAGGAGCCTGGCAGGCTATAGTCCATGGAATTGCAAGAGTTGGACATGACTTGGTGGCTAAACCACCACCACCACCCTTATTCTACCTATTTCTGACTTATACTTATCACCATCTGACAATTTCTGATTATTTTTAAATCTAGGGTCATGACAAGAGAGAATCCATTTGGTTCACAGTGTATGCCCAAATAAGAAAATTTCTGGCATGAAACTGGCTTCAGTAAATATTTGCAGAATGAATGAATGAATGAATGAATGCCACATATTATATTAAATTCTTTACCATTCTATTCCTTCAATAAATTCATATATCAACTAACTTTCTAGATGAAGAAGCATAAGCTCAAAAAGGTTAAAATAATTTGGTATTTCAAAGTTTGAAAATTTATATAAACTCTGCTAGTCTGCCAGGAATAATCAGCCATGATGTTCAAAGACTGACTTCCCTGACATATGTCATACAGGGTGAGTTCTGAAAAAATAAGGATGTGAGGTAAAGATCAAGGGGAATATTGGAACAAAATACATAATTAAAGGAAGGCTGACCTAGATGAAACTTCCAGAGTTCTCAAGTTGAAGGTAAGATTGAGAATAGAGATTCTGGACTGGAAAGTAATTATAGATGTGGTATCACATTACAGTGGCAGAGAAAGGTGAAAAAAAGGTGAAGATAAAAAGCAAAAAGGGAAGCATGCTTTGTTAACTAATGAGAATATTCCTTACATAATAGGACTAACTATTTTGTGTCTTTGAAAAGTGAAAGTGAAAGTCGTTCAGTCATGTCCAACTCTTTGCGAGCTCACAGACTATACAGTCCATGGAATTCTCCAGGCCAGAGTACTGGAGTGGGTAGCTGCTTCCTTCTTCAGGGGATCTTCCCAACCCAGGGATTGAACCCAGGTCTCCTGCATTGCAAGCAGATTCTTTACCAGCTGAGCCACAAGGGAAGCCTCCTGTCTTTATCTCTAGACATATTTCAGAAGTGAAGTGGCTATGTCTGTCAAAACTATTCCAAAATACATTCCTATCTTGCTTTGATAGCTTTATTATTAGTTGAAATGAGGACAATCTTACAATGTTTATATCTGCTAATGTTTCTAGCCTGCAGGAGAGGTCTCTTTCTCTCCAGGTCTAGTAACCTTGAATACAGTAGCATTTAACAATTGCTAACTTAGGACAGTGATGAGATGACTCAGTAGAGACCTGGTCTTTCCTTTTGAACTAGAATACTAGTTTTATCAGATTGACTGATAAATCAGATGTTGTGGAAAGAGATTTAGCCACCGAGTCAGAAGTAGTCAAAGTGTCAAAATCTTCCACTTGTAGCTGGTGAATATACTTAAATTATCAAGCCTACATGGGAGATAAAATATACTATCCTGATCATCTCAGAGCACTGTGATAAATGCAAAACCATAAAGTCTATTTGGTTACAAGAAATTTGCATTTAATATACATTAATTTTCCTTTACTCTGAGTAGACACTTGAATTTCTGGATTTTCCTGTTATTTTGATTTATTTTTTAAAATTTATATTTTCCACAACCTTGTCTTCCAGATTAAGATGAATTTCAAATGTTGTGCAGAATAGATCCCATAAGGCTTTTCTCACAATATTAAATGGTTTATCTTCTACATTTCAAGTCACACAACTAAATCCTCATGTAGAAATGGCAGGGGATTAAAAGATGATAAATAAAAATTTTAAAAGAATACTTCATAAGTGTCATATTTTCTTTTCTGATTTTCAAGGAATTGTCACAGTTAAATATACCTATTTCATTACCATGCTAATCTGCTAAGAGCTCTGAATAATAAGATTAAACAAACTGCATATGGAACTTGGGGAGTTTCTTTAAGTTCAACTCACAGCTACTTATCAAGGTGCTGTGGAGGGATTTTTGGTAACCAACAGAAGCAGACATTTTTTGAGTTTTTTTTTTTTTGTCTTTTTCTTTTTTTTTTTTAATTTTTTATTAGTTGGAGGCTAATTACTTCACAACATTTCAGTGGGTTTTGTCATACATTGATATGAATCAGCCATAGATTTACACTTATTCCCCATCCCGATCCCCCTCCCATCTCCCTCTCCACCCGATTCCTCTGGGTCTTCCCAGTGCACCAGGCCGGAGCACTTGTCTCATGCATCCCACCTGGGCTGGTGATCTGTTTCACCATAGATAGTATACATGCTGTTCTTTTGAAACATCCCACCCTCACATTCTCCCACAGAGTTCAAAAGTCTGTTCTGTATTTCTGTGTCTCTTTTTCTGTTTTGCATATAGGGTTATCGTTACCATCTTTCTAAATTCCATATATATGTGTTAGTATGCTGTAATGTTCTTTATCTTTCTGGCTTACTTCACTCTGTATA